>NW_017259281.1:2707416-2709019 GCF_001594045.1 Atta colombica | reverse complement strand
ATATATATATATGAATTTCTATTAATTCTATTAATTAAAAATCGATTATTGAAGAAAAGAAACAATATTCACAGATTATATTTCACAACTTATCTGAATAGCTAATCGAGATTGCAAAAATGATGTAGCGAATATTAAATAGACTTTCAAAATCTATTATTAAATTTATCATATTTTAAAATTGATTCCAATAAAATCAATTTTTCTTTTTTAATCAATAAAACGGGACTACAAAACAAGAAATAAATATGGGACTATAAATCTCGTTTTATTGAAATATCATTTTGATGTTCCGATCTGTTTGACAATGAAAGACGAGCGATACATTGTTGAAATGGAAGTTTTTGAATAAATATTTACGCCGTTTTTAAATTCATTAAATTTTAATAAATGTCATAAATGCGGAGCATTATTGTTCTCAAATATAAATCTGAACTTCTTTATAAGAATTGATTTTATACTTTTTTGATCCTTTAGTAGAATCGCTTTAGTTTTCATCTTTAGGCAAAAGCACATGTGAAACTATGAAATTTACATTGACTAACTAGTGATGCAATTGTGAGTGTTCCTTTGCAGTTTCATTATTTTCTAAACATTTTTTTATCGACATATACTTATTGTTCTCTTTATTTTCCTACTCGTTTATATTTTCTTTCATACGTGAATTAATTTAATCAGTAATGCTATAAACTTCGTGTAGCTCTGAATCATTCAACAGAAATTCAATAAGAAAAACAATGTGATCATTATTCTTATAATTAGTTGTAATAAATATTATATAACAATATATATATGTTTTAAAATAATAACTATAATATTATTTAAAAATATTAATAATATGAGTATTACTTAATTGAATGAAAATGAAATTTATAATCCTGTATTTGTAATATCGTGTTTTTATCAAAGAATAAAAAAAATAACGCAAATTACTTCTTTTGAATAAAACAAAAATAAATAAGTGTAGTACGTACTTTCACGGGAAGGAGAAGGGGGAGTGTTGAGATAACTAATTTCAAATGTACAGAAGAATATTTTTTGAGACTCGCTCGGTGCGATGACGATCTAATGATCTATAGATTCGAGTTCAATCCCATTTGCGCCGCACGTACGCGATTTTTCGCGTTTAAGAAGCAAAAATGGTTTCATCTAATGATTAAGAGGAGATCTTTGATCACTAGCGCCGTTCAAATTCGACGTTAAACAGGTCCCATACATCAGTGGTAAATTCAACAAATATATGTACATTCGCCAATGGCACGCATGGCAAACGTGGCGTTTTAATATCAAATTCCTTCGTTCCACAGATCATGTATAATAGAAAAAGAAGCCGATATCCAATAGTGAAATCAGGCTGGTGTAGTAGTAGCACATTTTTAGTGATAAAGGACCTTGCACAAATATGGAAGTGCTTTCGGTCGAATTGACTGAATTTTTGATGACTGAATTTTTATGTTGTAGTTCTGGTCATTCTGAACAAATGTCTCAATGGATACACTTATCTTATGCTAGTTTTATTTATTTCAGAAATATAAGCGTTCAAAGTGTCTGCCAAGAATGCGATGTGCACTACATATGCATCATTATCGACTTCTAGAGCTTT
>NW_017259281.1:2691105-2707316 GCF_001594045.1 Atta colombica | reverse complement strand
ATATATAATTAAAGTTATAATTACAATTACATAATTATAATTATATATTTTTCTAAAATCACACTGTGTATCAATCTGAAAACTCATAGTGATTTGATTCGGGAAAGTAAAATGTTAAAATTATATATACTTTCCTGCTCTCAGCATTATTCAGGATCAACAACATGGCAGGTTATCTGATCTTGTGCGTGCATGTCCATATATGTGCGCGTGCGTGACTAAGCGACAATACCTTTTAGTTTTTCCGCTTTTGTCAATCTCTCATAAGAATTCAATCGATTAATTAAGATGATATGTTGAATGTACTAAAAATAATAAAAGATGAAGTGCTAGATACATTAAAAGAAATGATTAGTTGCTGTAGCAAAGTAGATGACAAAATATGACATAGCATTGGCTGTAATCAATTAAAAATATTATGTCATATTCAGCCAATTTTTTTTTCAATGTATTACTGTGAATATACTATCATGATTACCATATGTATTTTCCTGCTCTCAACGTTATTCAAGACAAACAGAAGACACAACAATTGAATCTGCTGAACGTACCCAATATTTCGTTATTATCTTTATCAAGTCCGGTTGTTAAATATATATATATATGTATATATACATATATAGGGTGCGTCAAAATCCTGATGATTTCATTAAACAAAATGTTTTTAATGAAAAATTAAATATTACAAAAAATCCTTTTACATGGCACCTAGGGTGATCCCTATAGAGCACAATTATTCAATATATCTCTTATTAGCTTGAATGATGAGCTCTATTCTCGGTCTTGAAGCGTTCGTACGTACGCTGTAATGTAGCGCTGTCCATGCCAAATGCTGGCTCAATAGCGGTTCTTAATGACATCACATTGGGATGTCGAGACTTGTTTATGACCCTTTCAACTACGCTCCATACGTCCAAAGGATTTAAATCTGAGAGGAAGCTTGAGAGGAAGCAGAATGGGAACCGAGGCGAGCAACTCGGCTTGTCTTGGTAGCTTCAGAGAGCATCTATCATATCTTTAATGTGTATGATTTGTATCGAAAGTTCTCCTCAGAAATTCGACGCATTGTTGGCTCGCTTATACCAACAATCGATGCTAATTTTCACAACGATTGCCCTGGGTCATCCGAAATCAGCCTTTCAACGACTGCGAGGGTCCTCGCGGTGCGTTCTTTCGAGTGATTCTTCCTCGCTGGCATACTGAAACCTTCGTTGGACTGTTCTAAAGCCGTATATTTTGCTACAACGTCATAAACGGTTGATCTCGAAAGAATCGAATTATTTCCGTTGTTGAGCGTCCAGCGCGAAGGCATCGATAATCGCGGCTCTTCGATTATACTCCGTACTTTCAACATCGCAATCATTTTGAGAATATAAGATAATAATCTGTTTACTAAAAGCATCAGGCTTTCTCGGACGCCAACAACCTCTGGCGGAGGCACAATATAGCAGAAAATTTAAATTGAAATTTGTTCAGATTTTGGTGACGCACTCTGTATACATGGATCCTCTGTATCGCCCCTTTTTACTTGGGGATAGGTACCATCATTTAAAAGAAAATAATTCATATATTTTATGACATATTAAATAGTTTGCCTTATTGTTGTTATGTAATAATTATTTATTAAAATATAATCCATTTTCTTTTGTTGAAAGTTATCGATGGTAGAACTTTTTTAAAGATTCTGATATCTTTTTTCCTAGAAATTTATTTATAAATTCTATTTTTTCACTATCTATTCTTCCTCTCATCCTCTTATAGTGATTGATTTAAATAATATGCAGAATAGTAAAATTTTTTAGTGAAATAACCAACACGCAAGATAAACATTAACAATTAGCTAAGCCATGTCATAAATATAAAAAGTATCTTTAAAAAAGTTTTATCGTCGAAAAAACAATTTCTATATATTTGAAATTGGTTATCTCAAAACTCCTATGGAACGTACTACAATCATTTAAAAAATAATTTAATTCTTTATAACTTTTATTTTATTTTGTTAAAAACGTATCTTTTCCTGATATTTTATAAAAATATATAAAATAATTTCAGAGATTTTTAAGCATTAATTTTTTAGGGAAGCATTTTTGATCCATGTTTGTAGGAAATTTTTTGTTCAATGAAATTTCCTATAAAATCTCAAAGTATGGCCGCTGAACCGTTCGGGGTTATCCTGTATATATTTTTATAACTATGTATCTTTCTACTTTAACTATGTATTCTTCCACTTATTTATTTTTCATTTTATAATGATAATTAATTTTTATTATGTAATTAATTTAAATCAAAATGTTTATTTCCTACCAATTAAATAATAATATACAATTCATAAACAAATATCAAAACATTCTCGAATTTTCCAGTCGTACGAAGGAATTTCCAATCCTATGAACATATGTGTTATATTCCGGCTCGTAAAGTCCAAAAATATCATGTTGCATTGAAATGCGATCGCGTTAAGCAAAGTATTGTCAAAAAATAAATTGAAAGCAGTTTGAAATTTTTTATATGAAACGATATACATAAAAACGATATACATAAAAAGATTCTCTTGCATCCCCACAATATTCTTACATATTCGATAAAAATAAAAATAAGAGCTAAATTTTTGAATTTTTTCCGCAATTATAAATTTAAATAGAAAGATTGTAAATATTATGATCTAATATTTATTTACGTATCGATATTTTTTATACATACATACCGATATGTACAAAAATATATTGAATGACGATTTTTTAATTTTTTAATATTTATTCAAATATTTATAATACAATTTTTAAAAAATTCAGTGGTTTATATAATAACTCTCTTGTAAGATTAGATCAATTATCTATAACTTTTGAATTCTAATATTTTATTTGTTAATTTTATTTCAATGTGATATTTCTGTAAAGTAAGGAAAGACACGCAAAACTTCAGGTTTCTGCATTTGACATTCTTTTTCCGCCAACATTTTCTCTAAGTTGGCATATCTGCTTTGAGAAACTCTCCCATTTCCGCCCTAGTTAGAAATGTAAAATCGTAATACAACGATTACAAAAGGAAGTAAGAGCGTACAGAATACCGGACATTCGTGAATAATTCCAGAACCTTCACTTAAGTACTAGCCTTTAGAAACAAGAGACATATCGCAGATTATATACATGCAATGTACATATATACACTGTATTATCAGCAAGACTTTTCATTTTTAAATTAAATGTAGAATGAAAGATAATAAAGTATATGAATATATATGTAAATAAAAAGAAATTAACTTTTTTCTGAAATAGATAATGGAGATCATATTTAAATATCAACAAGTAATATGGCGAATATATACATAATATTTAAATTGAGTTATCATTTTATAAAATTTCGAAAATTTAACCCTTTCCATTCGATTACAAAAGATTCTCGTCGCGCTTTCAGAGGATTCATCGGACACTTTCCAAGTTTTCATTCTTCCAACGAGAACCGGGAGAAAGAAGGATCCCTCGGAGGACATTAAGAATTAGACGCGAAGATTTTCCATTAAATGGAACATTGATTGATTGCTGTGGATAAAGTTCTACGAGGCGGCCGCGTGATAAATGGATATTTCGGAGTACTCCGGTAATTGTTTCCTTGTCGGTGTTCTATCACATTGAATGGTATTTTCCTTCTGCATGGAAAGGACTACACGAGAGTAATAATTTGTACAATATCATAAAAGAACAAGAATGGCAGTCAATAATCGTTTTTAAGTTTTACATCTGTTTCTTATTGAAATCATAATTATTTTCTCCATTTGCAAATTTTTATGTTATAAATAAATAATGTAATTAATAAAAGTAAGTAAGCAATAAAAGACATGTTTTGAACATTTCCATGAAATTGATATTTTTAATGCTGATTAATTTCAACACGCAATTTCTAAAAATTATTCTGTCTAGAAAATTTTGCTATTTATAATGCTGTTTCAATTTTTACAAGTTTGCTTCGTACAGTTACATGGTGTCTTTTGAAACAGGAAACTTTTCTCGTCTCCAACTTACCGGACCGTGATATTATTTCCCCCTAATAATGGCCTATTACTCGACGAGTTACAAAGAGAAATGAACTACTGGAAAGAAGATAGGAAAGCGGAAACCAGTGAATACGAGTCTCATTGCAGAGAAGTAATAGACAATTTAAACTACAATTTTTGACGAGTTTTACATTTTTCTTATATTATAGTGAAAATAATATTCATATTGATTAAATGAGCAATTCTTTTAATTACAATAATTTATAAATAAAAAGCATTTACATATCAATAAACTGTAAATTGAAAATGTTTTTAGTTAAAATTCTAGTTTATATCCTTTTTTGAGATGACTATCTTTAAATTCATAATTTATAAAATATAATTTGAAAGTTATATGAGTATTATATAATTAAATGAAATATGAGATGAAATAATGAAATATTGAGAATGAATTTCTTTAATATGAAATTTATATCGCTTCTTTACTTTTTCAATAAAGAAAATTAAGTTTCTCAGAAAAAGGAAAGAACTATTTTTAAACTTGGCAGCAATTATTGATTAATCAAATAATATCGGCAAAAGGAATATATTCTAAATTCTTAATACAATTAAATATTACTTTTGTCATTTCATAACTTTTAAGAAATCACCCCCTTTGAATAGTAACATTTTGACAATTTTTTATAAAGTTAGTTTAGATTTCATGATTAGTAGAGAAATGTTTATCTAACTCATGCTCGTAATAGCTCAAAAACAATTTTTTTATATATGTCACTTTTGACGTGAAGGAGACACATATAAGAAGAGACACATTATACATTAAATTTGATTTTATAATTATAATTTGAACTATAAAACTATATTAAATATTTATTCTTAAAATATTAATATTCTAAATAAATAAAATATTAATAAAATATAAATACATACTCTGAAATAATTTGTATCAAAATTTATTTTGCCTATACGATATTATATATATTTATTTCAGCAGATTAATAGATAACATCAAAAATTTTAACTACTGTCATTTAATAGATCTTTTTCAGTGCGAAAAAGCTGCTATTCTTCTCTTTGTTCTCTGAATTGTTTTGGATGGACAGCTTGTAATGAGATCGCAACGTCGAGAATGTATCTTTTTGTTGCTCTTCATTACATCTCACGTGCTCGAAATACATTTCCGACTTCTATCATATAATCCGGTCACGCCAAATTTTGCATTCGTAATAAAGCGCACTGCAGATATTAACGAAGCATTCTTATGCTTCTATATTTTCTGTGATTTTTTTGTTCGGACGACAAAAATGATAGTTAATGATATTATCATTAAATGTATCCGAATACGTAATTAATCATACAGGAATTAAAAATGTAAAATCTTTTTTCAAAATTGTGCTTAGAGGTCAATTTAAATATTTAAATATTATATGAGCATTATATTTTAAAACTTTAACAATTAAATCAATAATTAACAAGCATGTATAGAAATTTATACATCTTTTTCTTTGATTAAAGTAAAGAGAGATTGACAAATCTCACACAATAATAGACTAGACACATACAGAGAAAATAGAAAATAGTTTATAAAACAGACATTATAAACTATTTGTTTAGAAATTAATTAATATTTTATATTTGACATTTTAATGTAATTGAAAGCGGTATTTTATAGTTTATGTTAAAAATTACAATTATATCAGCGAATAAAGAAATATTACATTGGAAAACAGACAGGATCTGCAGGCTGTGTGTTATCTGTGCATGAAACCGCGCTTCTTTCGACATCTCTAATAAATCAGCGAGATAAAATTTATCGGGCTGGCATTCCGCAGAAATCGAGAATCGGCACATTATCCCCTTCTCGCGCTGTCGCGCGCAATCTCTAAGTGCGGAGAATATCGACGCTGCCCCGCGTCGCATCGCTTATTCAAGCATGAAATTGAGTCTTACAATACCCCACCTGCTGTGGTGAAGCAGTTTTTCCTTTTCGACACTTCATCCTTTGCCGCAGTCTGCCTATCCCGATCATTTCTCAATTGCGTACTGAGTCTTGCGGAATCCCCAAATACCTCCTTTTGAAGGGTCAAAGGATGGACGTAGAAATTCCCCTGTTAGTGCTTCACGTCGTTGCGTTTGATCGATCACAAACGCGTGCAAGATGTACACGATTGAATGCATCCATCATGTTTATTGCTGCTGTCTTGCCATGATTACGCAAATATTCCGAAACGCAATTTTCAGTTTTGTTTGCAAATATTTTTACAATGATTATAAATTTTAATTTAATTTAATGGAAAATGTATTATATAAAATGGTTTTTTAAAAATATTATAAATTAAAAAGTTAATTTAAAAGTTAATTTTGGAATACAATTTATCCATCATAATTTAACAAAATAATCAACACAAAAAGTTTTTTTTAGAATAATTGATATATTAAAGTTTATACATTATCTTCTCAGATGTCAGCTGCTTCTAAGATTCTATTTTTATCACGCAAAGTTGAGGAGAATTAATTTTTCTTATAGTGCATCCTAGCAGGAGCAAAGCAGTTCAATCTGACAGTAAAGATTCACTTTAAAAGATGGAATATATGTTGATCTTAAATTTAAATTACATTAATTTCCGTTCTTTTCATTTAAGAAGACAGAAAAATATTTTTCATAAAATAATCATCTCGAAAAGAATCATATTATAAAACAATTTCTTATTTGAAAATTTATGTTGCATAAAATTACTTTAATTTAATAAAAATGTTTCAAATTAAGCAGATTATTTTATGTTTCTAATAATTAATTGATTAATGTCGATCAATGTAACGTCGAAGCCACGCAATAAATTCGCTTTGATGACGACGCTCAAAGAAAGTTACGATGATACAGGCCAAGCTGCCACACCATCGTAAATCGTCTACTACGGTCATGCGCTGACCAGATTTATCGGTTCTTCCATGCGGGCAGATAAGGAGAAATTAATTTTCCGTAGACACCAATTTTTCACAAGTTCGTGTCGACAGTTCTAATAGCGTTTCTAAACTTTTAACTTACCTCCCCAACAACGTGTGCGTTATCTTCGTCGATTGCCACCAATTTAGATAATGTGAATTTATTAAATAAGCTAAAATTAAATTTATTTATGAAGGGCAGGTTATATAATTGTCGATTGTAATAAATCAATATTAACGTAGATCTTATCAGTACTAATTTTAAATGATTTTAATGCCATATGTATATACAGAAGACCTTTCTTATATTTTACTGTAGAATAAGAAAAAATTTACGCATCTTTGTGAAATCAAATAATATGAATTTGAGAAAATTTCTTTCTGTAAGTTATAATTATTTTTGCATTATATTATAATAGCGGCTTCTATAAAAATATTAATATTATAAATTTTTAGTATGTGAAAGAATTCTGTCATTTTTATGTTATAAAGTATTATTTTTGCATTTTTTATTGTTATAAAAATAAATGCACGATACCAATAATTATTATGAACTTGTTAGAAATAAAATTAAAAATTTTCGTTATTGTAAATGTTTAATCGTATTTTTTTTTTAGCAATAATTAAAATCCGATATTTTCATTTTCAAATCAATTTTGCAATTAGTCACAGCACTGTTCTATAAAAGCTTATAAAATTCGGCGACTGTTAATAGAGGGGCCACGCTATAAACAGCCCGTACTTAAAGCCTGTATATTAATGTACATGAGAGGGTGCATAGCATTTTTGATTGAACATTCCTAAGGAAAGTAAAATGGTCAATTATATCCATCAATTTTTTAATTTATTTATTTGGGCTACATATTTACTATTTAGCATTAACGACCGCTGCTCGCAGCCATCATACAGAATATTATGGAATTTTAATTGTGTTAAGCTAAAATATCATGTGGATTGTTGTAAATATTTAATCGAAACTAATATCGGAATATTTCATGTTATATGCTCTATGAAATAGAATTTCATGCAAAGTGCTAAATGTATAAAGTATTAAAGATCTTGATTTGCCAACTATTTTAATATAAGCAGAACATTATGATTGGAATGTTTCATGAATGAGAAGCGATAAAAGGCACGCAAACGTTTATAGCAAAATTGTAATAAGTGTTTACATGTAGCGAGAGAAGTCGTTCAACAGAAAGATATGTACCTGACGATAAAACGTGGTATTAACGTGAACGTGCCATATCTTGAGAAGTCTTGATGTTAATTAGCGATATACTAGCTTTAACAGTTTCGGTTTAATCTGCACTGATGTTTCTCAAGCAGCCCAAATTAATTTCTATTAATTCAAAAGATTATTCGTCAAAAAATGATTTTAGATAAAATAAATTATTCTCTGTTATAAAGTGAGACAAAACATTAATTAAAAGTATAAAATGTTTTTACATTTAAAAAGATTAACTTAAATTCTAGATACTCAATTTTTTATATTATTTTCACTATGTTATTTTACGCTATTTTTTCGTAATTCATTGACTGAGATTAAAAGATTTTTCTCATTTACTGCTTGTATTACGTTACTGTAACTGAAATATGCAATATTCTCTCTAAAAATACATTTATAAATTAAATAATACATTACTTTTAACACAAATGTTTTAATAGATTTTTGGAGGAAATTTATTTTCCTGTGTTATGCGTATTTATTTATAATATTGTGTAAAATGTAATATGTAGAAGAACATATATATAGCATTTTTATTGTTTAATTATATTTATCATGATCTTCTTTTAAAAGTATAAAAGTTATTTTTTATACATTTTGTCCATTAATTATTTATAAAATATATTAAAAAAATTTTTTTTAATCAATTTAAGTAATGGTAGATTTGTGAAGAACTTTATTCATAAAAATAAAACTATTGACAAAAATAAGATTAATGGTAAATAGATGATAAAGTTAAAAATAAAATCAACTTGATGAAAATAAATAAATATCTCTCTTTCAGATCTTATATCGTTGTCTGTTTCGCTCAGGTAAGTTTCCATCGCGTGACACGGAAACTCGCGAGAGGAACACATTTCTCAAATCCTCTACGGATTTCCTAGCAAAAGGACTTAACAGGGATTAGCCGTTGCATCTACGTGACAAGTATTTGACGTGGATCCAACACTTGCCATGTGTCGACCAAGAAAGACTTTCTTCGCGATTTTGCATCATACGAATGTATAAGACAAAATAACATCCGCGTAAGTTTTAATGTAACTGCTTGTAAAGTACCGTAGTATCATGAATAAAACCGGAATTTCACAGTGTATCGGACGGTATGTAACTAACAAAATAAATTTAGTTGCAATGCAAAGCTTCCGAGATGTCGCGGTTACATTGTCGAGACGCGCCCTATAATTCATTCAGCGACCGCAAATAATAATCGTTGAAGTGAGCAGCAGATGCAGCATTACTCATACGTTCTTCTTCCTACAGATGCGATTCCAGCTCGTTAGTCTAGTTCCTAGATCTTCCAGTCAGAAGATGACTCTTACAGTCGAGCATAAAGTCGTGTCATAATGATTCTTAGACGACGTGTTAAAAATATAATTCTAGGTTTAATTTTTCTGTTATACTATAACGTTTTACGCTAAATCTATACGATACGTTATAATTTAGCGTAAAAACTGATTGCATCAATAAAGATATTAAAAAAAAAAGGTTGAAATATCTAAAAATTTAATAAAATACGTATTTGAAAAGAAGAATTTTGTTTGGATTATCAAAATAATTATATAGAATGCTCAAACTAGAATGTTAAATCTTTTTTTGCAGCAATGTCATCAATGCTTGTCTCACATAATTATTTTGATAGTTCAATAAAATTATTTTCAATACTTAGTTAAATTTTCAGAAACTTCAACGAAACATTCTTTCCGTAAATTTGCATTAAAGAGGAGTATTTTATTTTTAGATCATCTGAGATTAAGAAGACATCGAGAGATTAAGAAGGAATATCATGAATATATCGAAGAGCAGCAGCTAATAAATCAATCTTTCAAATATTAATATAATTAGTTACTATATATATTTGTATCATATTTATTTGTTTAATTCGGTTTTAATTAATTCATCATAGTCATATATTGTTTAATTATTGATTGTGTTGGTCATATGAGAACGAAATTAGAACTGACACTTTCTCTGATTGACTTGTCTTAGCGTTTCATTATGTGAGTTTAATTTGTCAGTTATTACTTATTATATATATTTTATTATATATATCTGTTTAATTCGGTTTTAATAATTTGATATGGTTAACTTGGAAATTATAATGAAAATACGCTTGGACTTCATAATTTTCAACTACAACATTAGAAACGGTCACATGTTGTTTAATTCGATTTTTAATTTTAATTTTTAAGTATAACCTCAACTTTTTAAATTATATTGTAATTGAATATTATTGCGATATTGAGAAGAATCCGCAGTAGGATTGAAAAGTCTATTGTACATTGTATATTAATTGAATAAACTTATTACACGCGGATATCCAGTGTTCGGCTCTCAGAGGAATTATCATTCTTTGATTAGTTACTGTGTGCTTTAAGATAATTATTTAGATGCCTATTTTATCTTGCGCATTCAATATATATTAAAAAAAGATATAACATTTGGAATCGGTGAGTAATAGTAAAGTGGTTGGTAAAGTCAGTGGTGGGATATAATACTCAAAGCTTATCGTCGAGTGGATCGGGAATATGCAAAATGTCGCGGAAAGTACTTGCGGCGGTGTGCTAGCGGCAAGCAAATAGACGTATATCCAATGGAAAAACGGAGATTTCCAGACTGGAAGCCTCTCGCATACGAACATATGCACTGCATATGAATCCTCAAAACATTCATGAGTCTTCACTGAGAAAGTGGTACTTCACCGAGTGTGCAATTGTAAAATGACGTAAGCGTCCGAATACATATTTAAAAGTGAAAGTAAGTATTGATATTTTTTTTATTTACGTTCTCACGAACAATTTGTATTCCAGCTATATTTTTTTTCTTACGAAAGAATGTCACTATAATGTCGACCAATTTCATTCGTCGAGCAAAATCGATAATCGCAAATTAAAAATTATCTTAGAAAAGTACTTGATAAACGCGCAAATCATCGGTTACTTCAGTGGAAACGGATATTTTTCATGGTGTTGATTACTTTCTTTCGGAAGAAAAATTGCTCGAACTTAAATCTATTTCATCCTTGAGAAAAAGTTTTATCTATTCTTACAGTTCTACATTACCGCTACATAGTATATTCTTTTGATGGTAACAAAATAATTTTTAAGAAGACATTACTTACATAAATATTTATTTACATAAATGTTGTAAATGTTAAAATATTTTTTTATTTGTATAAAATCGTGTAAAATCGTACTTTAAATTTGTATAAAATATCTCTTTTGAGATCGAAGGCGTCGTCATTTCACGTTTGACAATCATAGAAAAGATAAATATACGTAATAAGTATAATAAGAAAGTAACATTTTGTTTATTGCGTTTTTAGTATTTTTTTTCTGTCTGGCAAATGAAATAGTTGATTCTGTTTGTATTATAGATTCGGCTTGGCTTCTTTATACATCGCTCGTAAAATCTCCCTCGTCTTATAGATTCGTGCTATTACTTCAAAGTGAGAAACGAACTTTGAGGAGGAAACTATTTCGAATTATCGCTGTGTCCCGTATTCCTTGCTATCTTTTGTCGTACGCGAAATGTTTTCGCTATCTCTTTTTACGGATATCTATACCATGCTCGCGATCAGCTGCTGTGCTTTAGACGGTTTATCCTACCACGTTTTTTCTCGGTTAACTGACAGTGATCAATAGCGATACGCGTCAATATATACAAAATGTATCACTTTAATCTGCACAGGAAAATATTACGAAAAAATAATCGAGCATAGATCTTTCTTTATAGTGGATTTTTTACAAAAAGTTTTTTAATATATCGTAAAAAATAAATACGAAAGAATTCGATAAAATAAAAATGTAGTTCTAAATATCTATAATAATAGATTTAATTTTGAATCTATCATGTTGATGTTTTCCGTTATGTTCTGCTTATCATAAATGCAACGTTACAATGCATTAAAACTGTAATGTATTATCTAACACTTTAATTTTATCTTTCAAGGAATTCCGGTATAAGATTACACTGTCGCAAATGTCGAGGACCGACGGAAGAGTGGACGTTCTCTTTTTCTCAGCTTTCCGGGATCCATCCTGGAAAGAAGATCCTCTTTGCTATAATTGATGCGAATCACGTTGAAATTTCAAACCAAGCTGCGTATTTTCAAATTATACGACCTATCCCTATGTTGTTTCTCTCTCATTTTCAATGACAGGAGAATATTGCATTACCTTTGAAAAATTTCACATAAAATATTACCGTAGTATAGAAACGATAAAAATGAGAAAAATATGAAATACGATTATAATTCTTAAAGCCTTTGTGAAAGAGAATTATCCAATTGAATGATTAAATTTATATTAATAAATGATTAAATTTATTAATGAAATATCCGATGACATGAAGTATTCCTAATTTTACAGTGAGGAATTGTTGAACTCGGTACACGTTTTCATTGTATTGATTTTGTGCAGAATCTAATTCATCGAATTCGAAATAAATTTCGTCAGCTCGATACAAAATTTTTCTCGCGGCACCAATTCACTAGTTGTTTGTTACATTCCGATGCAATTCAATTTTGGGCGCAAATTCGTTCTGAGTCTGCCGGCTATTTTATGCCTTTAGCTAGAAGACGTTCGATGCAATTTTGCTTCAAAGTCGACACAACATATGATGCAGTTCTTTTCATCCAAATATCATATAGAACTGCTGTAAATTTTTATAAATTTTTGATAGCAAATGTTATCAATATTTTTTATTTTTGTATTAATTTTTGTATTAATTTTAATATAATTCTTATAACATGTAAATTACAATAATATTGTCGTGTTGAATCTATTTAAAGTCCATTTCTATCAAGCTAAATTAACTTTAATATCGGTTTAATTTAAATCGATTTTTATTTTTCTAATTCTTAGAATTAAAAAAAAAGATAAAAAGTTAAATCAAAATTAAAGTTAATCTATATTAATAGAAACGGATATAACATGATAGTTTGATTAAGACAATTGTATTAAGCCAAAGAATTAAGACAATTGTATAAAAAATAGATTATTTGTATAAAATTTAATTTATAAATAGAAAATTGTATTTATCTTTATGCAGTAATAGAAATTTATTAACCATCAATCTTGTATTTTAATTTGCATCATAACAAATAAAAATTATTAAAACAATATTAAAGCGAAATTATTATAAATAATTTAATTATGTATTATATATTCAAGTTGCCTACTCTCTCCCTCCCTTCCTTTCTTTTTCTCTCTCTCTCTCTCTCTCTCTCTCTCTCTCTCTCTCTCTTTGTTTCTTTCTTTCTCTTATCTTTTTTAATTTATTATAATTATTGGATTGTCCGGAAAGTTCGTGCCGATTTTGAAGGAAAATTGAAACGCAGAAGATTTAAATTTTAATATATACATTTTTTAAATTATATAGGTTAGTCGGCAATATATTAATTTAAAAAAGATAAAATAATTTAAACCAAAAATACTTTTAAATAATAATAATTAAAATTTTTCATGAAAATTTTACATGCGTAAATACGGTTTTAATAGAAAGCTTCAAGCTTTGAACAATAATAATAATATTAATAAATGGCTTTACTGAATTTCCTGCTGTGCGGTAAGCATATACTGCATCTAGTGGGAGAAATGATACAACACTATAATTAGGTAAACAAGGATATTTGAAGAAAGGCGATTGTGTAATTGATATTTCGAGAAGGTTAACGAGGTAATGCATACATTTCAAAATAACCAGCCTAGTTCTGCATATAATGGAAATTATTGAAGCATGATGCAACCAGCTTTTCCCAAAATCGATCGCGTCTATGGTATTACTTGAGCTCGATAGCAGATCCAATCGATAGCTGGTGATTCGAGTGAATGGGTATTGCGGCTTGGAGGAGGAAATTTATTCATCCCTCCGCTTTTCCATCAGATTATATTAATAATAAAGATATATAGCGCATGGTAGATATAATCAAGTAATTATTTTTTATTTTTGCTCACAAAATCATTGTTTTAATGTAACTGATATTAATATCTTTGTAGATTAAAAAATAACACAGTAATCACGCATATACATTATCGCTATTATCTCTCTTTTTTTCTATAATAAATTTCATCAATGATATCTAATAGTAAATAAATCTATGTATAATTAAATTACTCTTTTTAGTAATTTTCTTTCAATATCTTAAGCAAACTAAAGTGCTAATATTTATCGATGGTTATTGATTGTTTTATTGTTCTGTAGAAAGAAAAACGTATACTTTAAAAAACGTATACTCTAAAAAAGAACAATATTTTCATTTGTAGACTCACTACTTTAAGTAAGCTATCATTTTTTAGCACTTTCAAGACTTTTATTTATGATGAAAAAATATAATGAATTTATTAATTATTAAACAACTTCAATAGAAAATTTTGACAGTTGCGTTTTGTTTCGATTCGCGATAGCATTTATATTATTATATTATTAAATAATTATTCAAAGTAATATAAATTCAAAGTAATATAAATAATCACGTTTGTAGAAACAAAATAATAATTAAAATAATTATTTTTTTGTTACAAAATATGATATTGCATTTTATATCGTACTTTTTCCATTTTTTAAAAATTGAGGAATAAACGATACAGAGGTGTATGTACGCTTCGAGAGCTTTAGTTTTTAGCTATCTAGCTCTTTACAAACATAATCTTTGATCTCATTGATCTTTTGTTATTATACATTCTAAGAATGTAATATAAAAATCAAAATCTTAAACACGATGTTTATTTAATTACCTACTACCTTTTTCGATGGTCTAAGATTAATGCGTGCTCTTTTTTTATAATATGTGATGAAATAGCGCGCCATGATGAAATGTTGCCATGATGTTGCAGACGAAATAGCGATTAGGTCAAGGATCTAAATCCTTGTTGGTGCGAACGGTGGGCGAATTTAATCATGGCGTACGACAATATGGCATGCCGACACTGTACGAAGATAATTACGTCTCGCACACTAAGCACCTATTTACGACAGCTCTTGCTGTTTACATGAACATCTACACGAAAAAAATGATTTTGCTAAAGTTTCTAAAAATTTAGATAAATTTGAAAATAATTTTGTTAAAGTATTAAAACAATTACGTGAAAATATGTGTGTGTGATCAACAATGCAAAAAGATTTGATATTCTAACCATTGGCTTGAATGCTTTACATAATATTATTTTGATGGTAATAAAATTTTCAAATCTATGTCTAAATTTGTAGATATTTCAGCAAAACCGTTTTGTTCGTGTGTTACAGAATGTTATAGAAGAACTTTATAAGAGGTAAATAAAAGAAACCACGCAATTTTTAGAAAAATTCAGTTGGTCAATTTCATTTTTTGTTTTTTCCATTACAACGTTACTGAAAAAAAAAATTATTTTAATATTTAAATTTAATTTAATCTAGCATTAAAGACTAACCATCTATGAAGAATTTTTGTTTGTGTGACTCGAAGATTTGCATTTGATGCTGATATCACACAAGTATCGAACAAATATGTATATCGTTAAATGTGGAGCAAGAATGTCGGTCATAGAGCCTTAGTCAAGTTCATTATTACCAAGTTTCAACGATGGAACGTGCCATTCTGTACTCTCATGTATCGTATCAGCACACCAGACACGTCCTCGCGCGCCAGTTAAATGCGGCGCGGAGTAAATCCAATGATTTAGCGGAAAGCTATTTTACGGGCAATGTAGAACAGCGATGGTAGTAAACATCTATTACATTTTTGTTGTAACAAAACGATTTATAACGACGGATAACATGTCATCGATCATCAATTGGCATTTTGATATGATTTAAAAGTTTTATATGTTGCATGAAATATGCGTTAACGAGTCTATAATAAATATAAATATAAACTTCTATTTCATAATATTGATCCTATTACGTAATAAAATGTTTTGATTAGTATATTTATTTTACTGTGCCGTTTATATTATTAAGTCGCAAACTCAATTTCTACAGAATCGACTAATTAACTACAGAATCTTTAGTTATCTCAGCACGCATCATATATTCTGAAGTAAACAATAAATTCAATTTCTGTGTAACATTTTT
>NW_017259281.1:2683890-2691005 GCF_001594045.1 Atta colombica | reverse complement strand
TTCTTCTTTTCTCTTATGTACAAAATGTAACAGAAAATTAATGATAAAAAATGTAAGCATGCAATCGTTATATTATATTTATGTTTTTATGGAAATTAAAAGTATAATTTTTAAAACATCTAGAATCATTCGTTTTTAATTATTATTTTTAATTATTAGAATATTTTGGTTTTGCAAATATATATAAATATAAAGAAATAAACATAAAGAAATAAACATAAAGAACTCCGATAATGGCGGAGAGCTTTATAATAGCTTCTTTTATATGGATTCAAATCCATGTATTTTTGTAGCGTAATATTGTAGCGTACTTGCTTGATTATATTATATAATTTTCATTTTCCACGTTTCCATCATTTGTGTAATAAAATTCAGTATGAAACGAAGAACAGTCGTTTTTATAGTAAATCGACCGCTTTTTACTGTCCTCATAAATCTGACTGGCGTCATCTCGCCAAGGGGACTTCGTCGTGTCGGATCGTAAAAAAAGGTGCGATTTTTGTAAAATAAAAAACTTCTGCGGCCGATTGAAAATCGATATAGGTGTCATCCTCTTCCGAGCGTAAATCGGTTTATAGCCATTAACGCTGCGTTTCTGATTTCTCTAATTCCAATTTTCCTTTTCACAAGCTTGCTGACTATACCGTTAAAGGCAGTGATTTAGCAGTCACCACACTTGATTAATTAAATGATACCATCATTACAAAGGTGCTCATCAGCTTCCCACATTCGACAAAGCGTGGGTTTTGCTGCACTATCGTATATTATGCATTACATGACACGGGGTGTTCTGTCAACATTTTAATGAATTCACTCGGCTGAGAAAGCCTTCCTTGAGTGGAAATGCTGTACGTAGTTCGTAAGTCATATATAATGTATCTTAAGTACAATGTGCTTCTCTATTAATTTTCTACGAACAAAAGTACGAACAGTCGACAGTAAAAAATAATGAATTAAGGATTTAGAATATAAAATAATACTTTTCTATAAAATATAATTTTATAAGAAAATAATAAATGATTTTAAAAGTTAAATAAAATAATATCATTATTTTTATCAGTTAATGCTTATCATGTTTTTTGTTTTACATTTCAGTAAAATTTACGTATTTCAGTAAAATAATATTTATAAAGCTTCTATTGTTTCTTTCAAAAATATTTGCAATTACGTATTAACTTTTATATTTTCCGTCTTCTACTTTCTCTTGTAATAAATTTATATTTTGAGGCTTCTGTCTTTACTGAAAAAATTTAGATATAGGCAAAGAAAAAAAGAGAAGAGAGAGAGAGAGAGAGAGAGAGAGAGAGAGAGAGAGAGAGAGAGAAATATAATAAAATACAAGAGTATAAAATTGGCGATGGAAGATCATAGGTCAACTTTTGCAGCTACAAATATCTGCACTGATAGAAGGAGATTAGTCCTGTCATCCGCGACAAAAGAACAGCTTCCTCTGGTCTCTCTTTCGACACAATGGTCAGCTTGCTGACACGCACAAAGGCTTTCTAATCTCCTTCGACCGGGTTTGTCATTGTCAAACGTACATCCTAAGCTATTGATCGTCCCAAATCTATCGTTCACCATCGACGAATTCATCGATCGATGATTTTGTAGATTGATAAATGTCCATCCTGAGCAGATGACTACCGGAAACGATATCAATCATTGAGATGGACATTTTTGAAAAAGTAAAATAAATTATATGTAGATAATATGTAAATTATTTAGCAATTACTTAAAATAAAAGTATTTTTATATGTAATTATGCGTGTTATACTAGCGTGTCAGTATTATGTTGTTGTGTTATTTTGAAACTTAATTGAGAGTTTGATGACGGAATCTATAATACCTTTTAATTTAAAAACTGCGAAGTGAATGAATTAATAATACTTCGAACTTTAACATACAAATTTTAGTGCATTTTATTATTAATAATATTAATATTTTTGAAAATTTTAAATTACTTTTTCAATCTTTATTATAATTTTCTGTATAATTAAACGTGTACGTGCAATTGCGAACTAAATAACCGTGACCAACAACGTCCAAAATAATAATATACGTTGCAAAATAAGTTTCGCGAGTAATGGACGTTTCGACTAAAAACGAACGCAGTCGTTGGACGATGTATAGAATAGTCGCGAGATTTACTGCAATCCCCCGAATTAATTAAAGCGATGGAAGCGGGTTCCGAGGTGCTTTGTTCATGCGTCATGATTACAGACGATAGAATTTTGCTTGCTAACCACTAGCACTTGGCATATAATAAATGTGACATCGTAAGAGCGCCTACTGAGCTGGCTATTTGCGATATGCATTAATTTATTTGCGTTGATGTACTGATTGCTGAGAGAGTTTCTAACGCACTCGCACGGGACCGCAAATGCAATGTATATATGTATATTGGATATTTTCACACTGGATTTCACAGAGCAAAATATGTTATCAACAGTCTTTTTATATGTTTTAATAAAATTGTATACTCTTCTTCCTTTTTTCATTTCTTTAATTTTTTTATTTGTGTAATATTTTAAAAATGCTCATCAATTATTTTAATAAAACATATTAAATTAAATTATATTATATTATGACTCTAATGCTAATTAAAAGTTGATCTATAAAATTAATATAAAAGCATGCATAAAGGAAAATTTTATAACGCTGATATATGATTTTTGTAATACAAAATGTAATCGAATATCTGATCACGGGTGTCGAGAATTACATACACTAATTATGCGAAACCTAAACTATGCTAACGAATACTAATACGTAGTTATCGCGTTATTGTGTACCTATACATTTGTAATGCATTGTGATATACCAACGTTCGATGCAAATACAATGTAAACATTTTGTTGTTATGAATGCTAGCAATCAGTAATATTGCAACTTCTAATTAATGTGTGCATGTGTACATTTATATAAATAAAATATTTACAAATTTATTTGTGAGCAATATCACTTTAGAAAACGTTTGAATAGCAGTTGACATATTAATTGGAAAAAAATGTAGAAAAGATTCAAGCCGTGCAATATCATTTATTGAAACGTTAATTAAAAAAGGTTTGCAAACAAAATAGTGAAGAATAGATGAAAAGATTTACTCCAACTTATGAGGGAACTCTGATCTAATTTTATTTTTTAGAATTTTAAGAAATTTATTAGTTGTCAGAGCAATTCGGCATTATTACGGCAAAGTATTCATAATTTAAGAAAATCTGGCTAACGCCACTTCATCCGCGGATATATTCTGAATAATGGTTTTTAATAATCCAAAGTGGAATCCATAATTCATGTCGTTCTAACGCTGATTCCATTCGCATTTTTGGCTCACTGATATTCGCTACGCATCACTACTTTTATGTTTCTTCTCCTCAAAATGCTGGCTATACTGTCGTCGCCTAAGAAATTGGCTCGTAGTCTACGTTTTACGTGGGTAGGAAATAAAGCTGCGCGAAAGATTATGGTCGCTTCTGATTTATAGGTCGCGGCAATATTAAATTTCACGGCCGGAAAGAACGGTACAAAATGCAGAGATGCATGTGTGGTAATAAGTGTATTTGAATAGGACGATTATCCTTGAAGAATATTTCTTACGAGAGATTTATCTTTTCTTTAGCAAAATTTAGATATTGTCTCTTCCGTAATGTTTATTTTTAAAGTAATATTAATATTTTTAAAGTAATAAAAATTTTAACAATTAAATTAAAACTTTAAATCTGTAAATTTTAATAAGTTAAAGTAATATCAAAATGAAAAACAGAATTTTTTTGTTCGTTGAAGTTTAATTCGCAAAACGTATTGTATATAATATTTTATTAAAGTAAAAAATGCTTTAATTCTAATTAATATATATATTTTTAGAAATTTCAAATAACATAATAAGAATAATATTTGCTAAATAAATATTAGGAAATTGAATTATCATCAAGGTATTGTTGTTATTATGCAAAATTATCCTTTATCATATTGATGTTACGATGCGGTTCTGAACAGCCTTTGTGATTTCAAAGCTGTTTAGATTCTACGAATATTGTCGTATTTTCCATTTGATAGAATATACCTTTGTGCAACCCATTGAGTAAATTAAATTTTCCAATACATGCTGTTAGTCGATGCGCAACAGGATTAAATCTAGTTTAGGCACTTAGTTTAATTAGCAATTTTAAAGAATGTGTAGTTTTATATTATTAGATAAATCTTTCTATATATTAATAAAAATCATAGAAATAATCTGTTATTATTAAATTTATAAATAACGAAACTTAACCTTCGTATATTTATTTCTGAAAAGCGGATTAAATTAAAGTTATGTTTGAAAAAAAATATTATCAGGCGATTGTGCGTGCGTAAGATAACATTTTGTTCGAATATAGGCCGTATGTTTTAAATCAGTATTCTTTTAGAAAAGCACATATTTCGCAATATCTCCCGCTAGGGCAGGCCAGCAGAAAGTAAAGCTAGATTCGCAATATAAATCGAATATCTCGAGACCAACGAGAATGAAACGAAGCAAATCGGTTTCAGGCAATCCTGAAGAATCGAAATTGAAGTCATATATTTTCTTGAAAATATGATCATCCGGTATTGTTGGGAGAATACCAGAACACATGAGAGATGCGTACAAAACTGGCGCTAGAAAAATTCTGCCGAAACTACTTTGGGGTTTATAATAGATATTTGCACTACGGGTAGACAGCTCGGACATTTCTCTGTATTTTTGCAGCATTTTCGCACAGTGTGTTTAACTATTTTTATTTAAGCTGTTTGATGTTTACTTAAACAAAAAGTTTAATCTAAACTAAAATTTAACTGTGTTAAAAATTAAATTAACAAATTCGTAAATTCAAATATTGATTTACAATAAATTTTAAAAATTTAAAGAGATCTTAATTTTTTTTTAATTAATTTTAGCAGATGTTACTAAAAATAAATATCACACAAAATTTCTGTAGTAACGTATATGTATTTATCTTCAAAAAATTATATTATTAATTCATATATGTCACGAGCAATTAATGGCTGCATGCAGCAGAAAAAGTAGCTTTGTGCAACTATTATAAGAATTATATATTTAGATCCAGAAAGTAAGGACAAGAATCAATCATATTAAAGAATCTTATAATAGTTGCAAAGCTATTTTTTCTGCTAAATGCAGCCAATACGGTCAATCAAAAAGCTTGTCACACAGTAGTTATAATAACCATAATACGCAATATAAATAGCTTTCCATTTTTTCTGATGCTGTAGCGTAGGAAGTGAGACACAGTTTCTTATGCTTTCCATATTGATACGCGCTTTTTATGGCAGAATGAAAAACGCGAACGGAAACGTATAGAGCGAGTTCGACTGCTCGGTGCTGAACAATGAGAAGAACCGTACAATAATGGTTGTAGGCTCTGTATGTTGAATCATATCGCTGTCTGGGAGTCTTCTTTATGTATTTCTCTTCCCTGGACGGTTGTATGTACCTGTGCGCTCGCCGCAATAATGCAGGGTTATCAGAACGTCCAAGCCGTTTGCACCGCATTACAAGTCGGTAAATGCATAAAATATAAGCACGCATTTGTACTTTTCATTCTTGAATACGATATTTTAGAGAGAGATATCATGTAATGCTTTTCACTCTACAGTTTCAATCACTGTTGCTTCCGTGGAAATCCTATTAGTGAAAACCGTAAACTTTTAATATAAGCCAGGAAACCCTGTTAATTGGACGAATTTTTGCAAGTAATTCGTTTACAAAATCCCTTTTTGACATTTTGTGTCATTTATGAAATTTCATTAGTTATTTAATGCTATGTTCAATATAATGTTATATTCAAGTAAGATTTGTTGTTGATTTTTTTTCAGCAAATATAATTATCTCTTTTCTTTATATAATTTAATTTTAATTATCTGATATTTAATTTTATATTCATTACAAAATTATTTAATTTGCAACATAAAGTTGTAGTTGTCATTTAATTGTCATGAATTCCTGATTTATAATCAATCATATAATTACATGTACTTTATATATCTGCAATTATAAAAGAATATTAAATGTATGTGTCGTTACAAATAAAATTTAAGTTGCAAAATAAATATAATATAATATATTAATATATTAATCAAATTTTTCTTAAAAATATATTTTCTGTCAGTGAGGGCGTGAATCAGCGCAATCACATTTCGTAATATACAGTCCCAGGAATATATGCTTCCACCAAGTGATGTGCTTCATTCAACAATTCGTCTTACTTAACAGTTTCCTTTACCACGACATGCGAACTTTATTTGAGCCGTTGAGCGAAATAGTGATATAACTCAAGTAATATTAAGAGATTCACATATTTTAAAGTTATTATACTTAATTACATTAGCTAGACATAAAATGAAAACTTTTCTCTTTTTATTTTTTCCTTTTAGTAGAAAATTAAAATAATTTAATTTTACATAAGTGCTTGTCATGGATTCTTTTATTTTAAAAAATGAAGGGACATGGGGAAGAAAATATCATTTATTCTTCTCAGCGACTCATTTATCCGTTTAATATATTTATCTTGACTTTCCAATTCAGAATACATAATGGCTATATTTTAACACGAGAAAATCTGAAGAGATTTAGACAGTCGATGTACTAATCACAAAAAGATAAATTTCACTCGTGATTGTAAAGTTCTATCTTCTTACATTCTTTCGCTCCTATGTGTTACATGTAGAAGATTTTAATGATGAACATTAACCCACTTCTAAAGCTCTTTTTTTTCTTTACGGGTAATTCAAGCTTGTGGAAACTTTAAATCGTTGGCGGCCGCTCGCTGACGGATCTAATCGTGAATGGTGCAAGATTTCATTTTGACTCTTTAACGATCAGGGTCAGCTAATTACTTACCCGACGTCATTTGTCATTGGGAACGTCGTTATTAACCGAATTTTGCTAAAATGCTTTTGCTGTTTTTAATTTAATCGTCGCAAATATACATTTGAAATCTTCTATCTTTTTATAATTCAATGAACAGATTAACATAAATCGCAAATAAAAAATTCCTTATTCGTTCTTGATTAAGTATTAAAGAAAAGAATCGAACTTTTTGACAGAATCACTATTGTTGTTCAGAAGAATCAAGAAA
>NW_017259281.1:2679438-2683790 GCF_001594045.1 Atta colombica | reverse complement strand
GAGAGAGAGAGAGAGAGAGAGAGAGAGAGCAGAGATATCCAAGTTCTTTAGAGTTGCTGCATTTTTTTCATGAATTTTTCATTACTAATCGAGCAATCGAATAAATACTTTAAGCTTTTTTTAAATATATAAGTATTTATTATAATTTTGCAAAATGCTTACGATTATAAGGATCTCTTATATAAGTCAACAAAGTTTTAGTTGAGTCTGATCTTTGACGAACTAGAAAAGCTAGGAAGTGCTAGATCTATCCTTGTCTCAAGTTCACGAGTGCTTTATATCCCAGGGGTACGTGTCTACACGATTTCTCGATGAGTTACCAAAGCTCAATCTGCGTAAGTTTTTGAACTTCATGCTTGTAAACTATGTTTCCAACAACTTCTGCAAGAGACGTTTGCAGATTGACGTATAGGCCCAGTGTTTAATTTGCTTTGTATTAAGCTGTATCTACTAATATCGGTATTGTTTGCATTTATTGTAATAAAAATAAATGTATCTTGTTTATATAGAAATATATAATCTGCATCTCTTATTGAGCAATGGAAACTTCATAAACTATAATTTGTTTCACATTTCCGAAAATGATGTATCGAGAAAAGCACCTTCAGAACACCGGATATTCGCGTCATCGGAAAAAAGACTCTACCGTCTTCTGGCGGAGAATGTACTCGTCTGATGCGGAAGCGATGGGATGATGGAAAGTTTCGGCGAAACTGGAAGGGTCTTACTACGTTTCATTCAACGAGCATCGCTAGCAATATCCTGCGTATCATCGCAAACTCGTTTCTTGCGTGGTTCCCTTCTTCCCTTCGCGCCGATGTCAAGACTGAAGACTCCAATCCCTTGCGAACTTTTAAAGTCGCGCTCGTAAATACGTTTTTTCACGCGACCGAAAGAGGGAGCCCGAGAAGGCCGACAAGAGTGGATGAAATTTCGTTAGGCAAGCATGCGCCGAGAAAATTCGCGATTAAAAACGGTTTTTTTTTCTTAGAAATTAAAATTAATATAATTTCGGTAAGTTCGAATTTAAAAATATGCAAAGAAAATCATTAATGAAAATAATTCTATTTTCGGCCAGAGCAGATCTTAGTGCTTAACAATATTAAATGCAAATTTTTTTCCAAATATATTATTTCAGTTTTATAAATTGCGCGCTGATACGGTTGTCGTACTAAAATGCAATCTCAAACTGAAATTAATTAACCTTAAATTAAATTGATTATCCATTTTATAGTGATGCTAATAAGCATCTAAAAATCTGTGAATAATTTATTGCAAAAAATATTGCCAGAATTTAAATGGACACTGAAAGAAAGGATTTTATTAATTTAAGCGATCAGTACCCTTAACAAGATATCTGTAAATACAAATTGGTGTGACAATCAATGTGACAACAAATTAGTTTGTTGTGATTGCTGCTACACACACACACACACACACACACACACACATGCACACACACACACACACACACACACACACGCACGCACGCACACGCACGCACGCACGCACACATCAATCAATTACATAAGCTCACAAAAAAAGTACCCTGTACTAGAGTGGAGATCCAGCTATTTTTATGTATTTTGAATCGAATACGAATCTGACATCAATATAAGACCATCCTGGATAAATTTTCATTTAGAGCGAAAAAATGACTTATTTTTTCCATTTTTGATCCATTTTTTCGTTCTAGATTGAAAATTCGCCTTGGGTGGTCCTTATTTTTATTGTCAGATTCGTATTCAGCGACTCAAAATATATAAGAATAACTAGGTTTCTATCCCAGTAGGTACTTTTTTTGGGTCTGTGTTATTATACAATAATAATAGAAGCAAATTATATAGAATCTAACCTGTCTTTTGGATAGACTTTATGATCGTTTACATAGAAATCGTAGATGATTGTGAATCTTAAGTAGGAAACTGACTAATCACAGTTAAATATAGAGAGAATACTTGATTAGAATTGATCAATTTCTTACGATTTGAGATCGTACGACTATTTACGATTTCTATACATATGAGCCTTTTATTTGCTAGCGATATTAATTATTTGTTACATTAACAAATGAGAAATTAATTTGCGAGTAACTAATCGATCATTTTCTTAACAAATATCACATTTGTTTCCCCTCGATTTGTTTTTATAACGTAATCATTTTTCTCAATGGACGGTCAGTTATCTAACTTAAGATATTAATTTCAGCTTTAATCTACGATTTCGTTTCAAGTCCACAAAGCATATCGGTGCGCAGTTTACAAACTGAAATAATAATTGCAAAAAATTTGCATTTAGTATTATTATATAAGCACATAGTATTATAAGCACTAAGACCCGTTTTAACCAAAAATAGAATTTTTTTAATACAATAGTTGATTTATTCTCATTAATCGAGAATAAATCATTTCGATTTATAATTGTTTACGTAGAGAAAAATTTCTGTATTTTTCGTGACAAAAATAAAATACGACAATTGAGCCATGGATGACAATTGTCTACAAGACAAATTAACTGTATATACCATGTAAATCAAAGATCCTTTCCTATTATTTCTTTGAATCTCGATAAAATCATACGAGATTGTTGACAATTAGCATTTTTTCTAGGTATGAGTATCAAGATATTTGTCGACTTATCTCGCAATTGGACAGCTTCATCCTCTTGGGCATGACTCGACTTCCACTTAGGGAAGTAGTTTTAAATTGCTTTGCCGCGGTAAAAGTTTGTGCTAATTCTGCGGGTCCACCAAACTTCTGCTGGCTATTTCGTGAAAATTCATATCTGTCCACAAAAGTGTTATGGACACTGTCTTAAAATAATATTAAATATCATATTTATTAATAAATAAATATAGTTTGTCATGTTTGTGACTCGCAGATGAAGAAAAATTCTACATAACATAAGTAATGTTCTTATCATTCTATGCATATTTAAAAGAAAATTATTTTTGTGTTTATAATAATACACAACTATTAGATATCAAAAGAGCAATAGAACCAAACCTTTAAATTAAATAATATACGTTTTGTTACTTTTAATTTCCAAGTATGTCAAAATGTAAATCAATTAATTTCTGTGATTAAATTGTTTAATTTATAAATAACGTTCATATTAACGTGTGTACTTAATATATAATAAATTAAATTTGAATAAAATTTACTATATCTTTTAAGTTAAATTGTTTAACTATTGCTTTAGTTAAATTAAGTAGAAGACGTATTGTAGAAACAGTGACGATCTATTGAAATAATTAAAAATAATTTAAATTAAATCTTCGACATTATGAATAGTGTGGCGTAAATAAATATAATTCGCAATTTCAAAATTAAATTTCGAAATTTTTATTTCCATGATAAACTTACTCTAATCGTAAAAATAAAAATTTTCAGTGTAATTCAATGGCATTTTTTGTCCAAGTGATCGGATTAAATATGCAGATATCCTAAGTGTGGATTTAGTATGATCAGTAATACAAGAAAGATACATGGAACAAATCGATCAATAAATTGTTGAAATGAAATTAATCCTTCTTGCGAGCTTCGATAAAATGTCTACTGGGAGTTAAGATTAAAGCTGATACTTCATCAATCATTAGATTTGCCGGGAAAAATGAGAATTTCGGCGAATTCCATCGTATTCGTTAATGCATAGAATGCATAGTTGCAATATACTGAACAATGTTATTAACAATGGATTATAAAATACGAGTAACTATGTACAGAATAATAAATATTATATATTAAAATATTTGTATTTATCTAAAATAATTGTAAATTGTATTTTGTGTATAATATTGGATGCATATAATATTGAATATAATATTGGATGCTTCTTCAAATATTAACATTATTAAAATTTAACTAAAAAAATTTCTCTTTCGTATCTATATAACAATTTTCATTAAAGATTATAATAGATATATGAGATTATAATAGATAATAGATATATATAAATTAAAAAAAATTGCTTCTTATTTTTTAATGCAAGTATTGTGGATTTCATATTTATCGGAAGAAGTTGCAATATTAATTAGAAAAATCTATGCATTTTTAATGTATAATAATATATAATATCTAAAAATATAATATCATAAAAAAAACTGAGAGAGAGAGAGAGAGAAAGAGAGAGAGAATCGATATTCTTTTGTATAGAATATGAACTAATTTTATAAATGATAACAAGATATAAATGCTTATTTCATAAATGCACTATCATCCTAAACAAACGTGGAAGCGTTTAAACTTATTCTCTGCTGGTAAAAGTGTATAATATAAGTGACTATAATAGATGGAAATTAATGCAACGAATTAGCATTTTAATTCGCTATCACCGGTGCAGCGAAGGGTATC
>NW_017259281.1:2675615-2679338 GCF_001594045.1 Atta colombica | reverse complement strand
ATATATATGTATATATATTCTTTTAGCGACGTAAATATTTTAACGGCCGAATCAAGTGATGAAGTACTTTTTCGTTTCTTTAGCAATTCATTGCAATATTTCAAACCTTAATACACGTTTTCAGAGAAGATACACGTTTAAATAAATATAATCAAATATTTGCTTATTATTCCATTATATTTGAACTGTAATTAGTCCTTCGAACTACATACAAATTTTCTTTCCAATATTTAAGTCAATTTTGAAAAAATAGTACATAATATTAAAATACATTTTTAAATACAAAATAACGTTAAAATTGTCAAAGTTTATACAATAAGACTCCAATATTTAACAGTCACATATTAAAATAATTTTTAATCAGAAAAAATTTAATAGTACAATATTTAATTAATACTCTATCTAGTTAATATTCCATCTAATAATTTGTAGATTGAACAAACAACAAATAAATTCAATTTTCTTTTTTTAATCGAATATTTCTCCATTTCTAAATTGACTGTCTATATACTGTATGGAATGCGACGGAACATTAGGACAGTTTCAAATCATGCAATTTCATTAATTAAAATAATAAGAAATTATATTGCTGCGCAAGACAAAATTTTATAAAAAGCTCTTATTTTTTATCATATTTATGAAAAAATTAACGAATGCATTATTCTAGCATTATTATTCAGCAAAATTTCAAAGTAAAAAAAGAGAATCCAATAATTTATGCTATCTTGTAATAGTTTAAATTAGCGAATTAAATTGTCCATTGATAATAGAATTCTTTGATTCTTGCAAAAAGTTTTTAACAATTAAAGAATCTCTAAAGTTAGAGAATATAAAGATTAAATAAAATAATAATAAGTTAAAGTCTTTCACATCTTATAAGTTTAAAAGAAAAATAATATATATAAATTTAAATTAAAAATTTATTTTTACATGTCTGTATTTTATTTTAGAAAATGATAAATTTTATTTAGATATGTTGCAAAATAGCAGAAAACTTTAAAATATATTTCAACTTCTTATATCATGCTTTTTAATATACATCTGCTTTTATACAAATATATTTTGTAATAAATTATAAAATCAATTTCAACGTCTTGTTTGTCAGTTCAATATCGTCTTATTTTATTTTGCCACGATACTAAAGCAATAAATCACGAAAATGTTTTAAACTTGGTGAACAATACGTAGTTTAATAGGTAGTGTATTTTTACGATTGCTTACTTTCTACTTCACGAAATATTGCGATATCCAAGTGTTCTAAAGTGATAAAATAAAATCTATGAGATAAATCGTGTCACGCTGTCGCTTTTGCGATGCGAAGTCAGGAAATTACAATTCGCGACAAGTACAGACGTACCGCATGCACATACACAGCCAAACTCGTAAAGGGTGCGAATTTCGCGTAGCCGAGAGTTGCCGAGGAGAGGCGAGAGAAAGGAGAACAATGAGAATTCGATCGTGGAGCCGTCGAGACTGGAATAAAGCAAATACAAGAAGCAAGGAGCAACAGTCGCATTAATATTTATTCTATCTACGTCGTCATTCGTATTTTCAATCCTGTAGATCTTGTCGCACCACCTTGGCGGTGGCTCACACACTCTCAGCGATGAAAACTTTTGTCAGGGGAGAAGACTGTACTTCTTCTCCGTTACATGCTTTGAGTTCGCGTATTTTGTCATTTTTCTATTTCATTATTCTTTTGCAAAAATCTTTAAACAACAAACAGCATTTTGATACAAGCAAGCATATTTTGTATGATGAACATGTTTTGCGTAGAGAAATGTAACTAAAGTTTACTTGTACTGAAAAAAGAATGCAATTATAATTGGTATTTATTAGGAAATGTAATAATTTACGAAAATAATTATGTTCTTAAAAATGTAAATACTGTATAATTAAATTCAAAATAAATTATTTTCAACGTTTACACGAAAGTTGAAGAAAGAATTAATATGACACAACTTTGTTCATGTACTCATATATGTACAACTATCGTATATGGTAACTATGTTAAACTTTTGATGATACGATAGATACTATAAATTAATTGAAAAGTAAATTTTATTACTTTTATCTCTTTGCTTAAAGGTTAAGTAATAAAGTCTTAATTAATAAAGTTTCAATTCAATTTCTATTAAGAAAATATTCATTGTTAATTACGCTAAGTGTCGTCTTACTTTTTATTTTTGAACTTGGTTGAACGACATGTAACGACATTATCTTCTGAAAATTTGTTTGAGAGATAAAATTTGTTTTGTTGTGGATCTTTTGGATCTTTATTATGACATTGACATTGCTAAGATAAAGATTGAATGAATGTTCAATGAGACTGAAAGTTCTTGCTACGCACTTCCTGTTACGTCGAAGGACGCCATATCGTGTCTCTAATGTGATTAAATCCTCGTTATGGCCGCGGCTTGTTTGCTGTCGAAATTCGCCTCTAATAGCGTCACGATACGGCATGTTTCGCGAGAGCGTTTGCTGCGCATGCAACGAAGAGCCGCTTACCTCACGAACACGAAAGCACATCAAGGAACTTCCTGGAGGGTTGCAGAGAGACCCATCTGTTCTGGAAACTTCGCTTCAGAGCGTTTAAATCCGTAAACTATAGGCAGGAGGATAACACCCGCGAACATAACGAGCGAAACCATGTATTGGCGTCACTGATGATGACAATATTGTATGCAATATGAAAGGTTAAACACGTTTTACTTATTGTTAAAAATTTTCATTTATAAAAAAGATATCATACATTTATTCCATTGCAACTTATAAGAATAAAATTATAAGAATAGAATTATATAAGAATAGAATTTAAAATGTATTAATTTAAATTGTATAAAAATTTAAATGCTCTTAATATGTAAATAATATTTTCGATTTTTAAAATTAAAGTAGAATTTACTTCCTAATTATAATTAATAGTGTTTTTTGTTACTTAAAAAAAATTAACATAATAGCTATTTAAAATATGTAATATATGTATATAAATGTATGTGGATATATCTTTGAATTTTTTGAAATAAGATTTTAAGATAATTTAAGCTTCATTTGCATTATTCAATAAGCTAGACAGATTAAGATCTAAGTTGCAATTTTGCTTCGTTAGCATATGAAGCCTAAACCTAACTACTCGAGCATGTACGTTATTAAGGTAACGTCATTAATTGATTCCTCGTTTGAGATCTGCACTTATGCATCTAACCAACAGAGATCACGTACGTTAGCTCGCAGCCACTAGTAACGTATTAATGGTATTGAAACAGCTGGCTTTGTCTCTATCATATAATTAGGATAATCATATAAAGGAATTGTTAAGCTTCGATTTTCATAGTAATGTTAATTCTGAATTATCATAATCCCGTAAAATTAAAGCCAGCATAAAGTAATTTATTTTGTTGCGTTACACACTTCAGTTAGAAATATTAAAGTAGAATACAAAATATCTCATGAATTATGCAGACTCCATCTTGAGAAATTTTGCTCTCCAATATTGGCATTTTCTTGAAATTTTTCATGATTTACATTCTTTCTGGATTTTATTATAATACCATGTAATATTTAAAAAATATGCTTCCTTTTTCCATTTATTAATAACGAAAGTATATACTCCAAATATAATCCAACAATTACAGTATTGGCTTTTCTGGTACGATTTTTTTTATTCTATTGAACTTATTCTGAACTATTTCTGTTTTTTTATTTCTTAATGTGTTAATTTAT
>NW_017259281.1:2670514-2675472 GCF_001594045.1 Atta colombica | reverse complement strand
CACACACACACACACACACACACACACACACACACACACACACACACACACACACACACACGCACACACACACGCACACACACACGCATATATGCATACAGAATATAAAACATATCTATTTGTAATATTATCTATGCTGTATGTATATTTTTTTGAGTTCTGTCTCCCTTTTGGTTTATAATTAATAGTAACTTTGGTAATTAATGTTTTGCGAAATTATCTTCGTATGTTTTTTGGCTTCTGTGATTTTATCATTCATATATAGCATTCAACGAGTTAATTTTTATGGGCATACAAATGAAGGGAATTTAATTTTATAAGTTCAACGATTCATAATAAAAAGAATAATAAGAACAGAGTGGGCGCGTATGCGAATGTACGTGTGCAAAAGTATATTCTGACGCACAGCTTTCCACGTGAAATTATTTATCTGAGAGCGTGCGCGTTCTCGAGTCCCACGAGAAATCTCCAGATTCGCGTTAGCTGGCTGGACGTAATTTCTGGACGATAATAAAAATGTCTGCCCAGACCACGCCTTATCATGGGTTAACAATTCGTGCAATTACAATGAACGCATGAAGCATGTTTTTTTTAGGCACTTATAATCTCGAAGAAAAACAAACACATAGAATATGCATGCAAAATAATTTTTACAAAATCCAATGTATATTTAAAAGTACTATATACATATACATATAAATAAATAGTGTAAAATATAAAAATATTAATAAAGCATACGTAAGCTTTATAATTTGAAATGTATGCGAATGATTTATATCTGAAATGTAATGATATATAAAATGTGTAATATATCATTGTCTACCGAGATAATCGAATTTATTCCAATAGATGTGTATGCGATTTCAAAATAATAACGTCTAGGAAATTGCGAAACATTGATTTCTGCTATTAATTATAAATAATAAATATCTCTAGCATTTTATACTAATAAAGTTTATACATGCTCAAGTACTTAATGAAATTAATGCATGAAACAGTATCACTTTGTATCGATTACTAAAATTTTCTTGGAGTTTAATTTCAATGAAATCACGTTGCATCGAGGATACGTCGATTTTCTTGGGGACGGCCATATGCCAGGCATGTGATGGTTGATCGAGCAGATGCAAATATAATGCGGACTGCATAATGCAATTCGAGCATGCGCCCGAAGAAACATGTCCTTCTATGTAGCACGAAATCCAATCTCCAATTTGGACACAGCCAATCCTTTCAATCGAATATTTTGTCAGGCGCGCATTATGGACAGACAAAATACGCGAAGTAAAATGCATCAGTATTTGAAAATCGTATATTTTTTTTGAGCAAGTATTTCTTATTATACGCACGTTCCACATTATCTGATCATCGTCATATAATGTAAATTTATTCAATTTTTTAATAAAATTATAATTAGTATTTTAAGTTTTTTATTATATTTTTATTATATTTTTATTATATTTTTATTATATTTTTATTATATTTATTATTTATGTATTATGTATTGCAGATAATTTAATTGTTTGAGTATTCAGTTAAACTCGACAGACAACTTTTATATTTTAATTATTGACGACATATTAAGTGACTACTACTCGTTTTAATTTCACGAATGAATTTTTCAAACCTACATTGAAGATGACCCAATAATAAGGATCGAAACGTCTATAATTATATTTTGAATATGTGTATTCTTACACAACAATCTGTGCTGACTCAAATTGGCTTTTTATCCTACGATTTATTTCTTATAATTTATTTTAGAATAACTATAATAAAAACGGAAAAAACTTTATATCCTACAATTAAAAGAAATTATATTGCATCTTTTTTAAAAAATCCATAATATGGAATGCTAAGATTACATCTAAATATTTCCGAAGAAACAATAATGTTGTAATTGTGTAATTCAATATTTAATAAAGAGAATGAATTATATAAAAAGAGAGTAAAATATGTTAATAATCAAATAAATACTTCTTAATAATAAATACTTCTTCCAAATACAAATAAAGAACATCTTCATTTATACTTTCAATTTTTACAGACTTGCATATTAGATAAGATAAAATATAGAAATTTTAGGAAAATCTTTTTGGATATACAATTTTTTATCCTCAAAGTATTTATAGATATTTATAGATATTTCACTCTGTGATGTGCAGAGTCAGTGAAGTAGCTCCAATCCATTAGCGCATATAATTAATAGCGAGAACCAATGTTTCGCAATTTCCTAGACGCAAATTACTTCGAAACCGCATGTCCCTTAGGATAAAGTATTCGTCTGTCTTGACAAACATTGGTATATAACGGGCATAGCGGTTAAAGCGGGTTAAACACGACCAGTTTAATTTCTTGAACTAAGTAACCAAATCCAAGTGATGCTTAATCATCTAACCGTCTTCCTATCACGATTTACAGATTAACAACCTACGTATAAACAACTAGTAAATCGTAGATATTAAACTTATTACTAAATAAATTTCCATTTCCATGCAAGCAATAAAACGATAGTAAAATAGGTACCTGTTACAGTAATGTCTTTTAGTACACAGTCGCAAATGTAATTTCATCTGTTCAGTATATCTTCATTTTTATTGTTAAACAGTAAAGTTTTGATATCTTCATACCTGAATGAGTTCAAGACTTAAAGAATACCAGCCTTCTATCTCCGTATATATTTTTTTGTAGAATATTACTATACAGTCGATTAACTACTGATAAAGATGGAAGATGTACAGCGGAACTAGCTGACGAGCAATATTGACGACTGATGTATCGACAAGCTATGTCATCGTTGTTCGGTTATCGGATTGTAACTTGTAGCAAAGGAAATAGCATGTAATATATAGATTATATTATTGTAGACACAAATGAAGAAGCGCACAATTAGAAATGTTCCATTATTATTTTTATACTTTCGATTTTAAACAAAATTTTGATAAAATATGTTATCATGCTTGCTAAATTGATAATTAATTTTGCAATTGTGTACCTGTCTCTTTTTTTATTTTCACTTACACCTATCGTTCATTTACTATCATGATGAAACGCGTCACGATACGTCTCAATCGGTGAGAAAATATATTCCCCGATTTTATCTGATAAATCCGCTTGCGACCTCACCTCGCTTCATCATTCGCGGGTGGGTGCGCCATAGCGATCGATTTAATCTTTATTGTTGGAGGCGAATGATTAAGGTGGTCGTCTCAAACGTAACGAAAGTCGATTCGTCATCCATTTCTACAGCTGAATCAGCTCGTTGTGCACATCAATAATTTCGGCGGTACGTGAATCGATATCGATAGCACGTTCAACTACGTGCTGGTACAGGTGCAGTCTCCAGAATATCGAAAAAAGTAGTATCTAATGTAACATATTGCAATTTGTGAGTTTTCCGGAAGGAAGCTCGGATATTGACTTTCCAATTTAACCATCAAAACGAGAATTTTTATATAGAAAGACTCTTTTAATAGTAAATAAAAAAAAGATTCGTTTGACTTTGAATTTAATCTAAGAAAAGTTAAAATGTATACTATTAGATTCATAATGTCCAATTATATCCAATTTGAATTAATTTTCTTATTTCTATAAGTCGTAAAAAAATGCTCCTATAATTCAATATCGTTAATTTAAATAGAGCAATGAAATTAAATAATTTTTTTAAACACTGAAGAAATATACATTTGACTTAAATTTAATTTATTATTTAAGTGTATACATCAATATTAATATTGTTTATTTTGAAACCAACATTCAGTCACAGATTTACATTTTAATACACATGAAAGTTAAAAATATTATTTAATTCAAGAAATTGGGTTATTTTTCTGTAATCATTATTTTTTTTTTTTGATATTTAATAATTCATATACATATGTAATGGACAGTAGTTTCTTAACAACAATTATTTTGATATTATATAAAAGAAGAAACAAATTATAGCAGTGTATTATTTTTATGAATATCATTCACATTAAAAAAAGAAGAGTAATATTTTAAAATATCGCTGTTAATCCGCGTATAAAAATAAATACATTATATTTAATAATACTTAAACTGTAACATATTATACAAGTCATAAACACTAAGTAATAATAAGTACTGGTCGTTACTAATAATAAGTTGACTACTAAATACATATTCAATTTAGTAAAGAAAGAGTAAGTAAGAGAAAAATGCAAAATTGTTCAAGGCTATAAAGAGTTCATTCTTATAATAGCAAAACCTAAGGCGAAAGTATAAAGGCAACGGATTGTTATAACGTCTACAGTACAGTTATAGCCGACATAATAAGCTCAAGTAATTCCACTCCATGGAGTCACTATCGTCTTACCGACCTGCTCGATAATCGGAGCTGGTCGCTGGACATAAGTAATGAAAAGAGGAAACCGAATTTTCCGAATGCTTCTCTTGTCTGGTGGATTTAGAAGGCCAAAGAAGGCAATGACTCTTGTGTAAAAATGGCTCAGAAGGTGAAAAAAAAGGGACAAAATACTGGAAGTGATCCAGTTTTCTTTCTCGTTCGATGATGTTTTATGTAAGTCATAATAATTCTAAAATCTTATATGAACAGATATTTAATAACGAGCTCGATATAAAACGTTCTTATTGACATCATTTTATTGCTTTAAAAAAATATTCGAATTAAAATAAATATGAGCATTTTCTTTAATTCTGATTTTGTGAAATGAGATACGTGATCTTTGAAACGAAGAATTAATTAAAAAAGTTTTATCCTCTACATCTCTAATTTCAATACATTAACTATAATTGAATGTTGAATCTGAAATAAAAAAGAATATAATTTAATATATTTTTTAATACTGATTATGAGTAAAGAATTTATTTCATAAAAAAATTTTTAATTGCTCTCGCATAAATGGAAATGAACATTTAAAATTAAACAATTATTAAAAAGATTTTGAAGTAAAAAGATTATCAAAAGTTTTAACAGT
>NW_017259281.1:2667193-2670414 GCF_001594045.1 Atta colombica | reverse complement strand
CAATTTTTTAATAATTTTTCTATAATTTTTATATATACTTTTTATATATACTTTTATATATACTTTTTTAATTCATACATTTTTCTTAAAATTTTTTGTATTGCATTTATATTTTTATTATTCCTTTCTTTTTATTAGCAACCATTAATAATTTTATTAATAATCATTAAAAATTTTTAAAAACATGCAATTATTTTCTAGAATTTATCTGTTTTTGCACAAATTGATAAAAAAAGAAATAGTGTTTTCAACTATTAAAAGATATACTTTTTTATTATCGGAGGCTGGTAAGTGTCTCGTAAATCCCGTTCGTAAAAACAGAACTTTAAGTCTTTCATTATCTTTTCCTTAACGTGCTACAATGGCTATGGCTTTTATCTCGAATTTGAAACTTTCTTATGTCCATAATAATATCTGCACTTTTTAAATTCAATTCTTTAAGAAGATATAACTCTTCGCGAGAAGGGGTAAAAGAAAACATTTTTTGATTCCAAAAGCTTAGATATATTAAGAATTATTAATATTAAACTCTCGTCGCTAATAAATAATTCACACGATACGAAAATGCATACGCGCACATAAGAATTACGATTATATTTCTTATCTCTTATTGCACCCTATATATATGCTCACATAACTGTATTCCACGCGCGCGTTGCAGTAATGTTTGCGAATATAAATATTAAGATACAAATATTATGTTGCAATGCATGCATAATCTCTGTAAGGCGATCATAACTCTTGCATCTAATACATACATAACATTTGTATATTTGCATGGGATATGCTGTTTTACCTATAATCGTGGCCTTAAATAGACGCTGATTAACTTGGAAAAATCGAAAGATTTATTACGAGTAAAGTTACACTGATTCGTTGATTTTAAGGCGTCATACCGAAAACCATATGAAATCGTTAGGAATGTGTTAGGACAGCGTTGTGAAACAGAGGCGTACGTTCAATGTAAATGTTTTATTCATGCCACGCGGGGGCGGACCGCAGCCACGAGTATAGAGCACCATGCCCTCGAAAAGGATAAGATCCCGTGAAATTGCCGCGGATGATAAATTTCAGTTTAAACGCGAGAGCGCACGGTTTAAGGCGTTGCACGTTGTTCCTGAGAATGGAGGTGACGTTGTCTACCCGTAAGCGACGAACATGGAATAGGAGCTAGTACATGAAATAACAAGTTGCTCCATTTTTTAGATAAAGGTCCCGTAAAGGGATAGCCAAATCCAGGAGAATTAATAAGTAAAACGAATTAATCTTTTTTTTTTTAAAACAGAAATTAGTTTCGTTATTAGCTTCAGACAAAGTAGTAACATCCCGGAATCGTCTGTTTTATCGACAAAAAACACCATTTTTTTGTTGAGATGTATGATGACTTAGTATTGTTTTCAGAGGATTAAAATTCCTCTCTCACGATTAAAATATACACACTAATGCCTCTGGTCTAGTTTGTATCAAAACCAGAAAAAAGATAAAGACGTTTTCCTTATTGACTTACAATATGGTGAAATCAAAGCTATTAATTCACTGAAATATTTACTTCATAAGAAGATTATGCAAATCATTTACGTAAAATAAAAACAAAATTAGATATAAAATGAATGCATAAGTAGATCGTTAGAATAAAATTTAGAAGTCTAATTTAAAAGATTATCTTCTTTGACAAATGTGTATTTGTATGCGTATGATTAATGTAATAATATGTAGTAATGTTTCGTAAATTATATATGTATTTGTATTGTAAATCGTACGTACTTAACTCGCATTTAATTAGTAAAATTGCGATCCCATCAGAATTCAGTACGCCAGCATCCCCCTAATGGTATCTTCAATATTTTATTATTATTCCTGGTATGGATCATATTTTGGCTTGCGAATATGAGCAAAATTGAGCGTGATCAGTCATTACTTAGTTTTAATAATTCGTATATTTTGTCGCGGCTTAATTTGAAAATTTTGCAACGTGCAGCAATTATCTCAGAATGGCGTATGTCAAAGATGAAGATTCGTATTAGGTTTCAGCTGTTGTAATCCGTCTTTCATCGAGCTGTAGTTTCACGTCGCAATATGTTCGTATAGAATATTGAAGCTTCGCAACGTTCAACGATTCTCGGATAACGTGCAATCGATTATCGTCTTGTCTATTACTTAACATGAATCGAATGTGACTTTGAGATATGGTGGTACCTCGGCATTGACAGACGATAATTCGTGAAGTAAATATATATACCTGATATCACGAATAACTGGATTCTCGGGATAGATACAACTGTCTCAGAATTGCTCTCTCTCTCTCTCTCTCTCTCTCTCTCTCTCTCTCTCTTTCTCTCTCAACGTTGATTGCTATTTACTGGTATCGTGGTAGTTCCTCCCTAAAGATTTATTATTGGTAACATAACGATCATAGCTTTAATTTTCTAATGATGGATTTTTGTTTTCCAGAAAACTATTCAAATGGAAAATAAATTTTTCATTCGACAATTTCAAAAATTACAATTGTATAAATAAGCTTCATATAATCTATTGAAGCTTATTGTATTTGTTGAAAATACATCTTTCCGATAATAATTATGAGAAAGAATAGATACCTATAATAATATAAATAATCGAGAGCGATAAAAATACAATGCAGCAATTAAAATTAATGATCCGAATATTACATGGAAAAAGAATGTTACGAACATGGAAAAATGGATAACAAATTTTCCAGAAAATTCCTAAAACTTTCCAGATGTGCATATGGTCGAAAGCTAAGAGACAATAAAACTGAGATTAACTTAATCGGTGAATACGGCTGAATAAAATATCTTTTGAAATTTTGGAGTTACTATCATAAAAAATTTCAGAATTTTCAATTTATTAAATGCAGCATAAGAATGTAGTACTCTTACGGATATGGTGTCACATATTTGTTATGCTATAACGGTAAGCAATATGAAAGGTGTTTCAAAATTAATTATTATTTATAAAATTACTTACAATTTAAAAATGCACGATGACATATGCATATATGAAAAGTAGGGAATCCGTAACATTACCAGATACCGGATATCGAATATCCGGTATCACATTTTCTTCGGATATCCGATATCTGATTGGATATCGGGAACAAGCAAAAAAATACAAGGGAAAAATAGTGATAATAATATTCTTTATCTTCCTAACGTGAAAAGAAAAAGAGAAATGATGAATTGTATTGCAAGAAGTTCAAC
>NW_017259281.1:2657253-2667093 GCF_001594045.1 Atta colombica | reverse complement strand
GGGTGTCTGATAATTGTTCTGACAGAGTTGTCAATACTATCAACTTTACAGAAAAACTGCAAGAGATGAAAAATTATTTTATTTTCTTCTCATAGAGCTCTAAGAATTTTTTTAGAATTTTTTCAAAATTTTTTAATGTCATATTTTCTCATGTTAAAAATAAGAAAATGCAGTATTAAAAAGTTGATACAAAATTCTGAAAAAATTTGTAGAATTCTATAAGAAGAAAATAAATAATTTTTGTCTCTTGCAATTTTTCTGTAAAGTTAATATTTGAGTAAAAAAGATTTGATTTTATTGAAGACCAATTTTGGACAATTTTTAACAATTAATATCTTGTTAACTATTGCGAAAATTGCAAAATGGTAGAGAACTTGCCATCTCAGTTTAGTCCACTCTATATGTCCACAAACTCTGTCAGAACAATTATTAGACATCCTGTTTTATATATATATATAAAATATCACTGAACCCTAATAATATCGGACTATCCAATCAGATAGTAAAAAAGTGCCAGATAATACTAGATATTGGATATTTCCCGGATATTATATCTAATAAAAAATATAATAAAGTTAAGAAATTAAATGAAACCTCTAACAGATGCACATTATTTTATTTATGTCAAAAGAGCATTTGGGTTCTTAGGATCCACTGAAGTTATTAGTTTTCTTCTTTCAAGTTTAAAATTGTGAAAAATAAAATAGCAAAAGATAAAATTTTTCTAAATTATTAATATTTAAAAATCAAAAAAAGTTTTAAGATCATCAGGATCTATGAGTATGTTTCAGTATGTTTCATTGTAACGATTTTTTTTATTCTATTTGAATATTTGCAGAGTATCCTATATCTGTCGCTATAAGTGAGACATTTGACAGACCGCGATATGAAAATGGGGAAATACGCGTATCTTCAAAGTGAGATCTATCGTCGCTCGGTTTATCAATTTGTGCAGACGAAAACGGAGGTTTCGCTTGCTCTGCCGCACGAGAAAGAACGCCTTCATCAATCACGTTACCGAGAATCTGGAAATTCCGCCCTCGGAACACGCTAAACGCTTTCACGTGTCCCAATTTCCGATGGCAGTCGGCCGTGCACGTATGTCGCGTCGGCGCGCGGCATGCCGCGAGTGTAGTCAATTTGTTGGAATATTTTCGTCGGTTCGCTGCTCTACGCTCTGTGGCTTTACGGATGCTCTAATTGTCGACTTGACCCAGAACATCTATTTTCTACGCCCTGCTTGCTACCTCTGATCTTTTCCTTCAGAAATCACAGCTTGTCCCTAGGAAGTGCAACCTCACGTTGTTGGTTATATATAGTTCGATATATGTGAGCTGCATATAGAGTATTTTTTTCTTTGCTACCGCGATATAACGAGATGCAACAAAATCGTGCATTGTAAACAAATAATTGGTTTTAAAATTCTAAGAACAATTTGAAATACAGAGATATAGCTGTTGTTTTTTAATGTAAAAAATATAAATTAATAAATATTTTATCGGATACTAAAATGTGTAGCAAAAAGTTTTATATACATAAAAAATAAATTTATTAGTTAATTATGTAATACATAAATTAATTTCTTAATAATTAATTGAAAAATTAGAGGTAAAAAAGTTGGAGATTAAAAAAGACATTCCAGTCTTTTATTATTATAAATGTATCAATTCAAAAATAATGCATATTTTTGCAGTAGGGAAAATAATTGTAGCTTTTACTCAATAAGAACTGCCAGTACTGGAAATAAATTATAGCACTCTTAGACTGGGCGAGAAGATAGTTTAATTTTAAAAATTCTATCGTGTAATGCAAAATATTATGCAAATTACTTTTACAACGACAAACCACACGGCTCATTTTGCATTTCTTAGTGCACAATTTCAGAGCTGCAGAGATTATAACTGGATCTGCGGGAAATAAATTTGGTTTCAACGCGCGAAAAAATTTTATATTCGGTAACATTTTTTAATGCTGCATTACCCTTCTATTTAGAAATACTTCTGCTTTTTTCTACTTATAGGCTCTCGTCTTCCTTCAAATGATACATGAGAATGCAAAAGAACACTTAAGTGGCAGAAGGTTTCACAGAAACACTGATTGCGGAAATATGAAATTTATGTCCTTCCATCAAGTATAATTAATTCCGTGCCATTATTGACGTAATAACCGCAAGGAAAATCATGATAAAAGTTCAAGTTTTAATAATACTGACAGATTATTTATAGTAATATAATTATAACATTAATTATAACATTATAATTGTATAAGAATGTCAAGTTTATAATAGAAAGTAGTAGTGTGTGTGAGAGAGAGAGAGAGAGAGAGAGAGAGAGAGAGAGAGAGAGAGAGAGAGGGAGAGGGAGAGGGGGGAGGGGAGAAAATATAAACGAAGGAAAAATTTATCTTTATGAAACGTATACTATAAACAATAATATTCTTGTCTTGTTATAATTAATTCATTAATTAGAAAAGCTCTCTTTGTTCTAAGTTCTCTTGTGCTCTTAATATTTTGCTAGCATAATACGTTCAGAAAACTTGGTTATAAACCATAAGCTAACCATGAAGAAATGATTAGATACGCGCGAAATATGCGTTGAATTATTTACTGTGACAGTGATAAAACTGACGAGGGCAATAATTACGTTTGCGCAGTTTAAATTGCATTCCATACTGTAATCCGCGCATCCGTGGTCCCAGCCGCGTTATTACCTTCTCTTATATATTTCAGCCATCCTTTTCGCCTTCACGGTACATCTTGGTGCTTTGTTCACGAAGGCGTGCATGAGAAAAAGTATCAGTGGCAGAATCTCTCGGTTTTATCAAATAGCGCACGTGCGCCATTCTTGCTTTCTGTAGAATGAATCGAAAGAATTCGCACGTTTGTATTCGAGATCCGCTTACAGTTACAAAAGGGATACTCGGACTGTAGTGAGAGATACACAAAATAATGCAAACTACAGAAAATAATAAATGTATTCAGTTCATTTATTTATCCGTTTCAAAACGCAATAAACACGTATTGATTTTACCAAAAAATAAAATAAAATAAGGATTTTTATTTTTCAAAAATCATTGTAAAGTATTATCTTTGTAAAATGGTATTTTGAGAATCTAGAAAGTAATAACAATGTCTGTGATAAGTTCAGTAAAAATGGATTAAGTACATTCGATATACTAGATGTATACTAAATATCTTTAGAAAATCGCTTTATTAAAAAAAATGATGTTTATACCTTATTACTGCAGACAAATTAAATTATAAATCTCTTTTACGGAAAAAGTAATTTCACGCGTATTAAATTTAGGTTGGTGCATTTTCGCAAAAATAAAACGTTGCCTACGTTATGTGTAATTTTTCGAGAAACTTTGATAAAATTAATTGGCTTCAATTTTGAAAAAATAAAGAAATTAATTTAATAGATTTTGTGTAAGTTATATTTTTAATTATTATATCCTGAATATGTGATTTTTTTTTACTCATTTATATATTTTTTAATTTCCGCAAAAAGTATTAAAAAAAAAATTGATGAATTTAAAAAAATTGCGATGTATTGAATTAATGATTTAAACTTTGTTATATTAATTTTCGATAAACAATATTTTGAAAACAAATAAAAATAGTAGTTAAATCGGAGTTGTGATGTTTTATAATGCTGCAGAGTTATAGTTTGCAGTGAACAGTTTTATTAGGTTACTAGTTGACCTAAGACCTACCGCATTGTGAAAAAGATACATCGTCTTTTGTAAGACTAGACGCCGACTCTTGGCCTAACTATAATTAAGAAGAGCATTCTAGTGGATCTACCTAACGATGATTGGTATTTTGGTCGAACAAAATATCATCCTTTTCGTTAATTATAATCGAGTTTTATTTCTTGTACATATATAAAACTCAAAATTTTTTCCCTTCTTCAAAGATGGAAATATATTATTGAAACAAATATAAAATAGAAGAACAGCCTCTTTTTAGAGAACCAATTAACACAGATCGACAGAACTATTGAAACTATATTGACAATTACATGATACGTACAACTCGTGCATGAATCAACTTGTGTATGAATCACTGAGGGATCTTACCACAGTTAACCGATAAACTAACGTACCGTTTGACGATGTACATCCACTCTCCGTTTCTGGATAACAGCGCGGAACATATCCGCACACGTATACACACGATGCACGTAACACAATACCGGCTGTGCATATATGTGTGCGTTCCCGTACGTGCTATGTACGTATAATGCGGTATGCGTACACATCCGCCTACGAGTTGGTATAACGGAAGTGTTTCGAATTCGTGGAGATAACGATACTAATGTTGGGTTAAGAGCGTATCAATGACATTTCCGTTCGCGGATCGATACGATAATCTCTTTGAATATGCACTTGTAATTCGCGACAAATTTAAACATGGGAAACACATGCAGAAAACATCTGGAATATTAACGCATTTATCATTTTATATAAGTTCAAATATATATATTTGTATTGTAATATGTGTGTTCTTATGTTTAAATTTTGTCACGAATTCATGTGTATGTCGGACGAGAATTTCGTAGAACTCAGGAAATGGATTTGCGGGGTGCTTTACGAACCGTGCATCATACCGGCGAATTCGCTTCGATTCTCGGGTTTCAGGGTAGGCGCGAAACACATTGACGAAATTCACAGTGACCCTGACCGGAAATGGAAACGTGAGACGTACGGGGTTAAGAGTCTCAGAAGATCGATGTCATGAACGGGTAAAATGGTACCTAAATCCTTAAAGAACAGGGTCAGTATACAGCTGTATTATGCTTTTAAAGTGCTTAATAAATTTCCTCGTAGCGACGTAATAGAGTTAGAAGCTATTCGAGTAGGAGCTAAATTTTATTCACGTTTATGCTATTCAACCTTTAAAACTTCATTTAGAATGATGAAAAACGTATTAAAAATGATAATTCATTAAAAGAGTTTATAATGAAACATTGTATTAATTAATCGAATAAGAGAATATGTAACTATGATATGTAAAGACTAACAACAAGCAAATTAAAATAATGATTAATTTATAAATATAAAAATCTTTATTAATGAAGATGATCTTGTATGTTTTTATTGTGCAGAGTCTTTATCAGGATTAAAATTTGTAAAAAATTACATATATAGATATTAAAATAAATTATTACAGCAGAATGTATGATTCGCTGAGAAACGATGAATATATCATATTTTGCTGTAATAATTTATATTTTAATATCTATTTATGTAATTTTTTAATTAATATTTTAATGCTGATGAAGACTTAATGCAGATAAAATTGTATAGGATTGTTAATAAAGATTATTATATTTATAAATAATAAATATTTATAAATATTTATAAATTAAACTTGTTGTTGATCTTGTTTTTAGATGTTGCTTTGCATATTCAAGCCATATTTAATCCTCCATGAATCAAGTGGGATGTGACAACACTTCAACAAGATGAATTTCTATAACTTCTTAAAAAATATCACGTATATGTTATCGGTTTCGTACAATTGGAGAATATTACTTGTTATATTGAATTATAGTATATTTATGATGAAGTATAGCATGAGGTATGAGATATATTTACATATGATCCATGTTGATTTTCCATCTAATTCGTGGAAGGTTAATATCTATTTATTTCTTATGTAACTATATATATATATACACAAGCATTGCAGTACAATATTATAGTAAAATTTTGCTTAAATTCTTAATAAAATAATAAAGAAATAAAAATAACTAATAATAAGTGTGGCGTATATTGCCTTGTGCCAACTTTTATTAATATTATTCAGAAATAATTAGTCAAACGTAATAAAATATCATATTTTTTATGAAAGTTAGATTTGTATTATATATTCAGCGGTTTATATTTAATACTCGCACTGATAATTTTAATTTTGATCATATCTTTAGGAGTTCGTAAACAGACAGTTAATTACATATTGGGTGTTATTATTACAAATAACAACTTTTTCCCATTTAATATTTCATAATATTTTCATAATATTTCTTGTCATATATAATATAATTGTATTTAAATAATTGATTTGTATTTAAATAAATTTAATCAACAAACTGAATTTAAAATTAAAAATAAAAATCTTTCTTTGTAAATTTTCATAGCATTTTTTATTTACTTGAGGCAAGATTAAAATTTTGGGAATAATTTTCTTAAAAAAATAATTTTAAATATCTGAATAATTAACTAACAACTAATAATAAACGAGTAGGTACTATAAAAAAAAATTTTATTTCAAATTTTTAAAGCGGTAAGACAGATAATTAAAACGATTAGATTAGAAGATTACAAGACACGTTATAAAGTCGCGATAAGGGATGCATTGTAATATTCTGTAATAGTGGTCTATTCATGAACGCTGATACTTGCAACAGAACTAACGTTGTTCCTGAAAGGACATGGCGGCTAATAAACTCGTATGTGTCTTGGGCTAACGAGATTCTGAATTTTGCATGTACAAGATTTAAAGAGTAATACTTTGCGACAATTGGAATCACGGAATAACTGCTAAAGCAAAACGCTGTCACTTTTTAATTTTTCAGAAGAAAAAAAATTTATTTTCTGGAAAATTATCATTTTAAAAACTTTATAAAAAAATACCATAATAACTAAAAGTATGAGCAATATCAATCTCTAAAAATTTTTAATAAAATAATTCTAATTTTTTAAAAACGTGTTGATTGTTAAAATGTTAAAACATTGTAAGTAAAAATATAAGTCAAAACATGAAATTAAAAATAAAATAAGTAAAAATTAGATTCGGGTTTTTTTTAATTATGTTTGCACAAGAATAACCGTGCCTGACTCGTACACTGACTTCGCCATCTTCTTTCCATTTTCTTTAATTATGTCACGAGTCTTATTTTAGTTTTACCAAATAAAAATGTCAGTTGCACAATGGATTTACAACGTCTTGAGTTGTATTATCTATTTTTTTCGCTTGTAAGAGCATTTTCCATGTTAAATATTAATAGGATAATGAGATGAAATTTCGAACATGATACAATTCTAAACGAAATAAGATTTGAATCCCATTTTGGAAGTTTAATTTTCTTTTGTTTGAGATTTAGTACTCTTTATATAAAGAGATCAAGGTTATCAAACTTGAATCCCAAATTTGAATTCAAATCTTATTTTGTTCAGAATTGTATCATGTTTGAAATTCTATAGGCTTACTTTACATGATAAAACATATAGCGCTTACAACATTAAATTTTCCATTCATATACACTAAAACATATTTTTACAATTTGGTACAATGTTTTGCTGTAAATCTTAATTGTTAACGTTATTTACTGTTAATAAATTAATTTAATTGATGATCATTTCCAGACAATCGTACTACTTAGATTCTTCGGTCTTTATTTGTAAAAATATATTAATAATCCGATTTGACTTGCAAGAATTTAAATGTAATATCTTAACTATGGAGCTCGTCCTTTCTAAATACCTGGAATATTTAGATTATTGTAAGAACTGTTTCATTAATATAAGAATCTCAAATAGATCATAAATACTATTTTCTACATATAATGTTATACATCTAGTTCTGACAAATCGATGACGTAGTTTATATATAAGAGGATATTATATTATCAATATTAAATACTTGGGAAATAGAATTTAAAACTAAAACATTTACGTGTATATGTATAATATTAGAATTCATATAAGTTTACTTTTGGAATAAATTTTAATAAATCTGTTTTATACAACAAGTTTTCTGACACGCATTTATCTGCAAATTTGTACATTTCCAAATGTCGAAAATTCAATTGACCTCATCCAATAATCTAAAAGTCTTCGGAGACTTTATATGTCCATTCCGTATATATCCCGATGGTATTGTCCGACAGCTAGTATATACATACGTTGTGTTCACATCTAAAACTGTATAACAGTCTTCGCAATCTTTTATACAGATGCGCCTTCGTACTTTGTCGTTGCACCATGGTCACTAGGAAAAAGGTAATTTACTTTACGTGCAATCACGTTGTATCGAATAATTCAACAAGACCCCGTTTTAAAGTGGCTCTTTCGTAGCCTCACTCATGTACTCATTGCATGCGAGTCTAAGCGAATTAACGACTAACATAGTCAGGATTTTTCTAGAAAAATATGTATTTTTTTAATTTTAGAAGAAATTTTTAAAAATATGCGTGCGTACGCACTACACAGAGTATAATAAAATGATAATTACGTGCATCATATGTATACATGTAGGAGAAAAATAAAAGTTTCAGATTGTTAAATTTAATTATTTTACAACGAGTTTGTGTATACAAATTGTTCATAATAATTAATATTTTTTCCACATTGTGTATAGTAGAATTTCAATTTAATGTGAAAATGTTTCGAGTTGCGAAGGGAAAAATTCATTTTGAAATAAAAACTCTTTTTTACATTTTTCAAATATTTTTAACTTTTCAAACGTAGGTCACAATTAATTTATTATACTACAATATTACTTTGTGCCAATAATGTTTAAGAAGAAAAATATGAATTTAGCGTATTATTATATATGAAATAAAGCGGACGTTCAATATATCAGATGTATAATGTCATATTGGGGTCATTTAGAGCAGAAGCGTGAATGTGTGTGATCTGAATAATTAGACGGGTCGCTTAATTTATGGCGCTTAATGTCGGACTTCGAATGTCGAAGTTATCTCCTATGAGTAGTGTCAGCGAGGATGGTTAATTAAAGAGATGGGAAGTAGAGAGGTGAGTTCTTTCATATCCTTTTCAAAAGATACGATATCTCGTTTATAAGAAAAAAAAGAAACCTTCGCTCGCGAAAGAGAAAAAAATCTCTTTATTTTTCGCTCATGTAATTTTACATCCTACTTTCGCTTTTTCGTGCCTTCTTTATCGCAAAATCGTTCTCTTTACTTTGTCACCTGTATTCTGATTACAAGTACATTTTAAATGTACTTGTAATCAGAATACAGGTATAATGTCTTTCTAATAAGTGACAGTGGATTTACATATTTTTCTACAACATAAGCAATAATTGAGAGATAATTCTTTGTCTACCAACAAATACACTTCATAACAAATAGAAATATTTAGTAACACAATGTTTTATTAAAAAAATATTTATTTATTTAATTCTTAAATTCTCAGAACGTAATATGAATTTATGGAATCATTAACTGCAACATAAAAATATTCGTTATTTTTTTCTATTTAAATCAATTGCTTCTTAAATAATATTTTATAATTTTATTTACATCATATAAATATACTTTTTTCAAATAATTTATAATTTATGTCGAAAATGTTAAATGTTTTTATAGAAATAATACTTAGCAAAATTGATTCTTTGATACATTATCATATCATGTTCTTAATATATGATTCTATGATCAATTTTGATATCGACCAAGTTAGGAAGTTAGAATCTTATGTTGATCTTAGAATTTCTACTGCATTGTTTCTTATGTTGATTTTAGAGTTTCTATTGTTACAAAGATATATATCTCAGTATCTAGATAACTTGATTTTGTTATGTTATGTTTTATCATTTTTTTTGCCAAGATAATTTGGCGTTGAAGTTGATAGATTTACTATACTAATTTAGAATTACTTTATTATGTTATTTCTAAATATCCTAATATATATATAATTTAAACAATGTTTCTTTAATGTCTTAAATACTTAATAAACCATTCTTAATTGAGTAAATAAAGTCATATTGTAACCCATAAATAAATAATAGAATAATTTTATGCATCATCTATACATGGATGGACGGCATTCAAAATGTTAAACAAATATAGAATACTAAGTTTCATGAAT
>NW_017259281.1:2653520-2657153 GCF_001594045.1 Atta colombica | reverse complement strand
AATAAATTTTATGCAAATGAAAAATTTGACTTCTTAAAATCTGAATAAATAATAATTACACTTAATTGTTTCCTTGTTTATAAGTGTCTTTCTTGCATATATAATTATTGTATTAAAACATAATATGAAAAATGCATATTATATATATTATAATAAATAACTCTAATACATCTTACGCTTATTATTATCCATTTTTAAATACATTAAAATAAGTTTATATGGATAAACATTTAACAAAATTAGAGATTATTACATTTGGCAAAAACTTAAATAGATAGCCTATCTATATTGAGTAGGTTTTCATCAATTTCAATTTTAATTTTAGAAACTTAAAAGCTTAATGCAATTATATCATTGCTTTATTTTTCATTGAAATATATAAATCGCGTTGCGCGTGAAAAGCACAACTAATAGCATATCAGTGTTGAATGTCGAAACGTGATCAGGACCGATTACACCAGAGAAAAAGTGCGAAGAAAAGAGCCGCTTTGCAACAGTAAGGCGTAATCAAATTACTATTTCTTGCTCCAGCATCGCGTATATATTCATTCTGTTCTGTGTAGTCTCTCGTTGTCGTCGTCGTTGTCGTCGTCGTTGTCGTCGTTGTTGTCGTTCGAACATTGCTTCAGCCATCCATCCGCTGACATGCTGTTCGTCTTACCACGTTTTGTATTGGGCTACATCAGTGCTGCATCCGTGATGTACACGCGATGCGCATACAATTCCTCACTTTCCAGACATTGCAAAAGATCGTGGATTTATTTCTTAGGTGAAGATTTTTGCCAGATTACGATTTCTTTTTTTTTATTTCGATTTAAGCATATTAGGTTTAGGCATTTCCATACAAGTGACCATTTCTTATAAGAATGATAACATAGAAGAATAACATAAAATTAATAACGAACCTATTCAGTTATCGATGATTTAATTTTTCTAAAAGTCGATAACGACCTATTGTTTCTTTAACATTTTTAAATCGCTCGTGAAATTTACTATAGAAAACTATGAATAGCAATAATGAATATCCAATATCTTAGAATAATCCAAAAAATAAAAATTATATTTTTACTGAACTTGATGGAAATGGTATAATTAGTTATATATTTTTTATTAAAAGCTAAATCTCCATAATATATAACTGTATAAAAATTTTAAGCAAATAAAGTTAATATCAATTTCACAATAAGCATGTTCTTAATAATACTTTTTTTGCTTGAATTTAAATTTGAATTTTTAGAATAAATAAAATTATTAAGGACAATTCCTATGTAATTGTTTTACGTAATCAATAAATGCACACATTGAGTGTTCAATATATTTAAAAGTCTAAAAGATTAATTCTCATTTTTTTTGTTCTATATATATAATATAAAAGCTATTATATTCTATATATATAATTCTACATATAATTCTATATATATATATTCTATATATATAATATAAAAGCTATTATATTTGTTGTATAAATAAAAAATTTTCACATAAAGGAGAGATATTTTTCATGGTTTTCATGAAACTTTTTAAAATAAAAATATAGAATATCTTTTTCCCCTCTCTTTTTTCCTTTTTATTCATATTTTTTCCTATGTCATCTAAGGGCGTCTACACTTTGTTGTTACATCACTGCTTATTCTATTATTCCGCAGCTCCTGCATAATATAAAGTCATGACTGTAGGAGCAACGAGTATCTCTGCATATCGGAGAGTTTTTTTTTCTTGTGGTTTTGTCCTCACGCCTATGCATTTTCCAAGTGCATTGTCTCGTTACATCTCTTGGAAATATCTCACCGGCAGTTAGAAATTGTGACTGAATAACTCATCGTCTCTGCTTTGTACGTATAATAGCATGATACGTCGAAGAACAGTGAATAGTTTGAAAGAGTTTTGATCACAATCATTGACCGAGAGCACTGTGCTTTTCTTCGCTTATTATATTAATCTATTATCTTCTTGCAACGGAATCTATAACAAGAACTTGATTTTTATTCAATACGATGATGCGATGTTCCGCTTTAATTAACGAATTCACTTCCGTTTTCCGTTTCTTCGGAGAGAAGCGGTGTCTTTTCTAATTCAAACTACACCAGCTGGCCTAGCCTCAGGGGAACCAAGAGGAAGCCAAGATTCGATCTGCCCTATTTTTATCCGACCAAGTCACTCGGATGTGTGATTTGAGTTCCCATAAATAACTCCAGTGTATATCAGGCGAGATTCTCCATTAACCGACAGATATATGGTAAACATGATATTTTTTTAAAAATTGAAATTAATGTTATCGACATAAAGCACTCATTACTTTTTAAATACTTACAAAAAATTAACAACAATATGAATAAAAAATAATCCACACAATTAAAACAAAATTGTCTTAAGCAAATTTTTTTTAATAATTAGTAAATTCTGTATATAAATATTAAAAGAAAATATTAGCTTGAGTATATTATTTTTTATATAAAAAAATTTAATTAATTACTCATTACATTTAATTGTGTTACAATTTATGATTAATTTAATAAATATTTCGTGATAATATAACACAAACTGTACTTAGGGTAATTCTGGTATAGGTATATGTAGCAACTATCGAAAATTAATTTGTCAAGTTGTTTATCATATTGTAAACATTATACCAATCAAAAAACTTTACATGATCTCCTACTATAAAATAATAGGTGGTTATAAAGTTATTCTTGGGTAGAATGTACGACTTTTAAAAAATTTGACATAAAATAATGCTTACACATAAGATATGAAATATACAGTAACTTATAAAATATGTTTACAAAGTTTTATCAAGGAATAAGAATGAAAAATATATGTATATACGTAGTAATAATTCTAATTCTTTGCATATATTACAAGTGTTATGATGTGAAGTATATATGTCACGTAATGCATTTATTGCATTTAATGCACTGAATCCTACATACTTTGTATGCTTTCAGTATAAATTCCGCGCTAAAAGTGCTATATATTTCAAACAAATGAGATATACAAGACATTAAGCTGAACGAAGAGTTAAGCACTTTTGCTATACCCTTTATTATTCCTCTATGTATCACCAAACTTACGCATCACTAAATAATTAAGCGCTTCCTATGGATATACGCGCGCGCGCGCGTGTGTGTGTGTGTGTGTGTGTGCGTGTTATTTATTAATTTTAATGTATGATCTCCGTAACACTCATCAAATCAAGAGGATTAAATTAATCGATTAAGATGACACGAGTATCGCATCAATCGCGATAAAGCAATCTTATTAAAACTGACTACTTGTATGTTGCACAGTTTATATGCGTATTTATTATTCACACACCAATCGCTGGTATTAATCTATGTTTACACAGAAAGAGCAAAAATTGAAACAAATGTTGTACTTTCTATAGCGGTTACGAACGCGATCACGTCTGTCGTTTGTTTCGCGTCGAACACCGTTGCGCGTTTCCGTCGAATTCGACATAGTATTTTGATCTGTTTTCTGGCACCTGTTTCAAAGCGCTTCCGATTTCGTAAGTGTCGCATGCATCTTCGAGGGTTTGATCTATCAATGCCATGTAAACGGAGCATTGGGTGTAAACGTGAACCTGAGACACATGTGGCAGTTAAAGAAATAGATTTTCTGCGGTTAAAAGAA
>NW_017259281.1:2648913-2653420 GCF_001594045.1 Atta colombica | reverse complement strand
GTGAGATATGAATAACTGAATAATGTAATGAAACGTAGGTCAATATAATAAAAAACATGACTGGATAGAACAAAGTTTATCAAGACAAAATTTAAAGTAAATTATCCATATATATTTTTTCTGTGACACATATTTTAAATGTTAACTATTGTATCGATTATATTTGGATAAAAAAATTTCCCTGAAGCAACGTATATGTGAGAAAGTTGGACAATGTTATTTTTCTTGCACAATGTTATTTTTTACTTTGCTTTTAATGGATTTTTAATGAAATTTTAATTTAAAATTTAGTTACAAAAATAAAATTTAGTTATAATAAATGTTAAAAGTATATCTGCACATTTATTTAAAAATGTCTTTTTATTAAAAAATTGAATTCATAAAATATTATTTTTAGATCATTATTTCTAAACAATTTACCTAGTAGACAGAAATTAATTGATAAGTTTTTAAAACAATATTTTTAGATGTAATATTATCAAATATTGTTGAAATATTGTTCCTTTTCTACATGTTATTACAAAAAAATATGATAATAAAAGGTTATTTGTAAAATACATTTGCTTCTTGGCCAATTTGAATATATAAAGGTTCTTTACGTAAGATATTTCAGAGGTGTCGGGCTTTCTTTTTGCATTTCAGTACTGTGCCGACAAGTGGTGTCTTATGTCGACAAAGCGGTCGCTTTAAGAGTAAACGTTACATAAAGATGACAAGTTAACGAGCGAGTCTTTTCTCGCTTTTGTGATGAAGACATTAACGAATACAGATGCATAATTTCTTAGACTCTCTTTGGAATGCCAGCATATGCAAAAACATTACCATCGAGGTCACTTGCATCCTATTTCGTATTGAGGAAATTGGTGCTATTTTAACTGGACTTTATAAAGTTAGGATAATATCATTATATTTATTGCAATCGATTTTTTTATCTTTTTATTGGCCGCATCCGTGTAAGAGATAGCTTCTGTATATACATGTTTTTATGCGACTTTAGAGTATTTGTCATGACTGTGACTAGATATCATAACTTCGCAGAAAATCGCGAAACGAATGAATTTAGAAAAGTAAATTTTTCAGTATGACAAGTTACGAATGAGATTTTCTATAGAAGTACTTTTGCAGGAAAGTTATTAACTTGTATCGATCTCGTCTGTTTGTCTCTTTCAAGCGAGCTACACACAACTTGAAAAATAATCTCACATGTCCCGTAACAATGGTTTTCTATCATCACTTTTTAATATCGCTAATCGGACTAAAAAGGATCGGACTCATTTCAAAAATGCTTTACACTAAATTTTGCGCATGCATATACTTACACAGTCAGCTATGTTTCTTTATTGCGGATTTTAACGTGCAAATATATCATTTTGAATGAAAGACAATAACGCGGTATTATGAATGAACGATACAAAGAAAATGTACTCTCTCTTGTATGATAATTAAATAAAAAAATTTAATATTGCAGTTGAATTTATGTAATTGTAAAGAAAGTATGAGGCTCTTGAATAATTTCAGAAAACAACTGATATATGTTTTGCATTTTTTTTATTTCAATATACATATTATAATATTCTTTTTCTAAAATATATGTTAACGTAATATTTAATATGTATTGAATTATGCAAATTGTATATTTCAAAAAAAAGTTAAAATAGAAATATTATTTTTATAAACGTTTCATACTAAATTAGATTAAAAATAATTTTTTATTACAATCTGTTTGTGTTACAAAGAGCATTCTGTGATTTTTAATATGTGAAAAAAAGATAAATGAATTTATGCAGGTGTTTATTACAAGTAAAACATTTGACAAATAGAATATCTTTTCTAATCTCGTAAGTTCATGCTGCGATGTTCTAAATTAAACCTTGGTCGCAATTGCGGTATCTATTCTGAAACAAACTCTCCAAACTTCGCCTCGTAAGGCATTTTCAGGATTCGTTATTCTGACTGAGATAACTATTTTCACTGTTTCGGAATTGTGAGCATCTTTCTTAGAGAGATTTTCTTGGGCGAGCGACTGCAGCAATCATCTTACTGAACAACTAAGTCAATCGTGCGACTAGATTTACGAAGTGCTCGTTTGAATGCTTGGTTGTGTTTGTTTCGCGATTGCTGATCCGTTTCGGACGTACGATACGGACCTTTCACCAATTGATTTCGATTTCGAGCCACGCTGCCACCATTTCATTTCGAAAAGCGGACACGACTTGAGAAGTAACTAGAAACAGAGTTAACAAAGTCGATAGTTCGAAGTATAATCGATAGTTGTTCAAGTTTCGCTATTGAGTCAATAGGAATATTTAGATTCTATGATTATTCCTGAAACTGTGCATGTGACAACGAATTAACTCGAGTAACTCGGTATGAATTACTCGAGTATGACTTGAATGAGTTGTAGTATTAAATACCTTTCAGTATCGTATTAATATAATCTCTTTATATGAAACAATATAAATAATACGTATATAAAAATAAGTTAAATAAATATTTTATTTTGTTTTGGTAATTCTATTTGATAAATCTAATCTTTTTAATTTAATTTAATTTAAGTCGCTATTACTTGTACTAAATATATCATTATTTTATATTAAACCGATAAATAAAATTGACACTATATAGATTTAACAGTAGTGTATATGTATATAATAAACAAGATAATAAATGTGCACAAAAGGATCTAAAGTAAGGACGAAAAGTTATAAAATTGAATTGAAATAACAACATGCATTGATTTATTCTTATAATATTCTAAGTTTATATACGAGACTCGGCGAATGAATGTTTAGCGCGGTGCATTGAATTGACTCCATAGAAATGACAAGATTGGAAGTCATTCATTGTGATAGTCCGTTATATAACTCCTCGATAAATTAATAAGCAATCGTGGGATGCGCGCGCGTGCACGAGACGTACATTAACACCGTGATTTTATTTATAGCTATAAATAAAAATATTTATAACGTAGGTTCGTTATAAATCAATAACATAAAAGCATTAGTGCGTAACACAATAGTGATATTACAACATGAATTATCAAAATATCTACGAAATATTTATTATGTAAATTATGTAATTCCGTATTTGCTTCTTTATGATATAATCACACTGTTAAATCTATAATGTCGAATTTAACTTAATATGAGTTACCACTGCTTTTACTCAATCATATTGTTATTTTATATTAAAATGGTTATATTTGACCCTATACAGTGTCAATTTGATCCTATATAGTATCAAATTGACACGATTTAATGTCAAATCTAATTATTGCAGAGAAAAAACAATTTAATTAATAAAAAAACAGTAAATGCGTATTATATGTATATCGTGTTGCTAATTTTAACTTATACATTATATAGGCTGAATTAATAAATTGACAGTATACAATATGAATGTTTAAATTAACCCAGTTAATAATTTTTCTAAATTAATATATGTACACTGAAAGAAAGAATTATGCATAATTTAACAAGCCATCAACATCTTTAACAAGTAACCATAAATATATGATAATAAATTTAGTTTCTTGTGATTAATCTGCTATACCAACCAATTACTAACAGAAGCAAACTATATAGAATTTAACCTATTTTTTGAACAGACTTTAGGCTCATTTACATAAAAATCACAGATGATCGTGGATCTTAAATCTATAGTGAAAAAATATATATATATATCGTAGAAAACTGTGATTAATCACAGTCAAATATAAGGAAAATACTTGACTAGAATCGATTTTTTACAATTTGAGATCCTGCAACCGTCTACGACTTTTATATATGTCTCTTATTTACAAGCTATGATACTATTGATTATTTGTTACATTACACGAATAAGAAATAATTAATTTGCAATAGTAAACTAATTAATTGCTTTTTTTAACAAATATCACATTTGTTTTCTTTTGATTTATTTCTATAACAAAATCATTTTTCTCAGTGTATGTAGTCTAAATTGTGAAAGAAATCGTATATGACAAATTTTTGTCGAATTTAATATATGGAATCGTAGAGGATTTTTTTTAGCTTAACATTGGATAACTTTGTAAAATATCACCAAAATACAATTATAATATAAATACATAAAACATTATTTCATAAATAAAATGCCACACGTCAAAATAATGTAAAGTCAGTTTTTTATCGATAAACTTTCTGAACTGGTTTGGTTTTAATTTATTGTACACCAGTGCAATAAGTTAAATTAAAACAAATATTATTTATTTTAATTCAACTTATTGTACTGTATATACTTGTTCCAAGAGTTCTTCGAAAGAACAGGCTTATAGAATATAACATAAAATTGTTAGTTTAATAGCTGACAAGCTCAATGAGATCATTATAAATCATCAGATTATAAACAAGTAATCTGTTTTTTTAGCTATAGTGCATTTCATATGTATTTTATATGTATAAAAACTTATATACGCAAATGTTATTATAAAACACAATTTCGAGAAAATAATATTATAAAAATTAAAATATAAAAATTCAAGTAATAA
>NW_017259281.1:2636618-2648790 GCF_001594045.1 Atta colombica | reverse complement strand
TATATATATATATATATATATTGATGAAATTCATGAAGATTACAATTTTTAATTTAATTAAATTAAATTCATAAATTTTATCAGCATTTATCGTAAAGTAAAATGTACGAAATTATGCGTTTTGTGAACATTGTAGTTCACTTTATGATGAATAGCAGGATGCTCCTCGCGAAACGCATAATTTCTGTATAGAAAGTATCGTGGAAGCCTCAAGAATATTATAAAATGTACGAATTTAATCTAAAAATTTAACATATGTCCTGTAACTTTCTTTATATTACTTAGCTTTACGTGATGTTTGAGACGTAATATAATTTTATCTTGTATATTTACTTAAGAAATATTTCTAATAAATATTTAGGAAGAAAAAGAATTTTTGACTGTTTTCAATAACAATTCATCACAAAATATGTATAAATAAAATATTAAATATATTATGCAACAAGATTTGAGAATTTATATACAAATTTACTTTGCATTTATTGTTTCATAATATTTTTGCGAAGATTATTTTATTTCGCAATGCTTTTGTAAAAACTGTCGTTGCAATATAAAAATCGCTTTGCCTCGTAATGTCACTGTAAAGTGCAATTTTGTAACTTTTTTGCAAGCGTCATTTAATGTAAATTGTAATCTCGAGATATACATATAAAAAATTGTAGTATAAAATTGCGAAGTAATTTGCAAACAATAATCGATTTATACCGTTGTCCCGCTCGACACTTTTTATGCAAAAGATCTGCATGTAATTTACACATAAATAAGTTGCACTAATTGCAAAAATAGTGATTTCGGCAAAGAAAAATATCATCTATACCATAAATTCTACTTACCAACGACCCAAAATCACCGACTCAAAATTGACCACCAATTCTTTAGAACTGAAACAAGATATAAGCATCAATCGGACTTGGGTCAAATAAATAAATATAAATTTTTTTCTTATAAAAATATAACATTAATATTTGTAGAAGTTTACAAAATAAAGTTTGTATACTAAATTTTATTTAACTTTGAGGACTGAAGCTTTCTAACAAAGTCTTATGGAAGCTCTTGCTTCTAAGAGTTTCTAAAATTCAAACTTCAAAAATAATCCGATGATGTAAAACTCATTTCTTTTATCGATAATAGTCTAAATTATCTTAAATACATCATCTTATTATTATTTCAAACGACAGATATTTTATATTTTACTTCAATTTTAAAGGATAAGTAATAGTCCATACTGTTATTAACACAGATAAACTTTGTTAACATAATTATCACTATTTTATTATGTATATTGATTATAATTATACGTATTCTAAATTTTAATTATTGAGGCAAAGTCCCAATAATTAAATCGATTCAAGAATAGTTGGAGATAAATAAGCGTTGTTCATAAATTTATATTTTAGAATAGAAATATGTACAGTTAACAAATATATTAACAACAAATATATTACAACAAATATATTAACAAGAGCGGCGTCAATTATTAATAAAGTATTATTTGTGTTAATAACAGTATATTTACATTTTGCAACACTTACATTTTGAAAATCAAAATAATATAATTGAAAATATATAATATCGTCCGAATAATTATAAATGGCAATATATCTATATATTCATGATTATTGTCACTTAGTGTTACTTTGTACTATATTTTGACTTTTATAATTATCTTTTTACAGAAATCTTTTTGATGAATGTAAAAACTGAATTCTAGAACAATAGTACAGCGTCAAAATCGTCAAATGCTCTGAAAAAAAACATATCCGAATAAAAAACTTCCAGAGACTAAGGAAAAAATGCTTTCTATAGTTTTTTATTCAAAGTTTTTTATTCAATATTTCTAATTTTTTTTATAATTTCTACTTTGTATCCATTTTGTAAATTGCATTTTATTAAAATATCAGTCAAGCATTACAATTATAATGTATATTGTGATTACAATAGTATAATATAAAATATTTATTACATTATTACGTTATAATTAAGTTATAATATATGAATAACTACTTTAAAATCTTAACAATGTATTAAACAAGGTATTAAAACCATGTAAATATTATATACGTTGTAATAAATATTATAACAACACAAGAATATTAAAATAAAATTATAACTTATAAATCATGTATACATTTAAGAATGTGTCAGATGTATAGTCTCTGCAAAAAATAACTATAATTGGAACTAACTGTAATTGGAATAACTGTAATTGGAAATTTATAGATTTTCATATAAAAATGAATGTTATTGTATATACATGTAAAACTGTCCAATAAGATTAATATTTATATTTAATAATACAATTTTACAATTTTAATGAAAACTTTCTCGTTTTATCTTCATAATTTTTTAAAACCATGTCTATTTCTTATTAAAACAATTTTTGATAAATAGTTCTAAATAATTCTAAAGCTGTCAAATTTTCTGTTTGATTTTCAAATACAATCAATAAAAAAATCTGTAATTTATTTGTAATTTTATCATTTTGATAAAAATTACGTATAATACATTCTTAACATATAATATCATTTCGATTAAGAAATTGTTTTGTTGAGTATTTCGTTAAATGGCACAAGCACATTTTATTGCTGTTACATGTTCGCTTTTGACATGTAGTGTTATGATACGATGTATTCAACTTCGATGTGACTTTGACCAAATACGCACATGCAATGCCCTACAGTGCCAGAGAGCGTTCTACATTGGACTGAGCCGAAATGAATGAATAGTTACGATCTGCGCACTTCTTTTATACGAATCTTCTCCTCACAAACTCGCGATAAAAAAATAGAGAACAAATGTAAATTTGGAACCAATTTACTAATTTATTATAGGAAGCACTAAATTTATAATTTTTTTATAGGAAAATTTATTAAATGTATAAATAAATAGAAATTAAGTACAAAAAGTGCAAAAATTTATTGTTATAAAAATTTACTAAAAAGAGATATGTTTACATATATATAAATAAATATAACTTAACAAAGAATTTACAAAAGTGTAAAGATTTAAATATTTATAAATCATTGAATCGTTTCACGAATTAAATATATTTTAATAATTATATATAAACTTTTGAAAAAGAGAGAAAATTATAAATAAAGATTGCAATTAGAAATATAACTACATTTAAACTTAATAACGATCATGAATACCAGTCTTTTAGCCAGTAGTTCCACCGGTATAAGATTAACTTTAATCTCGGTTCAATTTACTTTTTATCTTTTTCTAATTCTAAGAATTAGAAAAAGATAAACAGTAAGTTAAATTGAGATTAAAGTTAATTTTATATTGGAATCAGGCCTTATTCTTGCTTTCATTAATGGTTATCGGGTACATCGAGTTTCGAATATGCGTTTGTCTAACAGATTATAACAGCAATGTCCGTATCACGAGAGAGACAGTTGTACAGAGAATTGCTTGCAATAATGTCAGATACACTCGTCTAACTTCTCGATACGTCGAATTCTGCCAACCCTTGGGAGACGTTCGAGAACCCGATACGCTCAACCTATCTGCTCGATTAAAGAAATCGATTCCTTATCCCCTTGGCGTTGCTGAAAAGACCATATGAGGATAGGAATGGCAAAGTCAGTTTCAAAGTTTTACTCTTTTCACGTATTTCAATCACTACCATTTGTAAAAAGTTTAACATGAAATGATAATGTTCAGAACTGTTCTTACATTGGAAAATAGATGTTAATAATAGATATTAATAATTACTGAATTTATAAAATTTTAATATTATTATAAAATTGATAATAAAATAGAAATAATAAAATAGAATTATAATACAAAACATAAAAAAAAAAACTTAAAATAAAAGAATCTTTACTAAGATTTTTAATTGAAATATTAATATTATTTTTAAAATATACATTTTTTATATATTTCATTTTTTAATTGTGTGACCGATTAAAATAATTTAAAGTAGTTTGTTTGCAAAAATAAAATAGGAATCAAAATACAGAGAAAGAGAGAATATTTATTTTTATGATATTTATTAAGATTATATTTTGAAAAGCCACTACTAAAATACGTTTGGATACTGATTATCGAGATATAGAAGATGAGATATGTATCCAAATACATTGCTGTCTTTAAACTATCTCAGAATTCCGCGAGAGCAATTCACGATGGTCGCTTGAAAATATCTGTTTTCCAATAATCTTCCAGTAACGTAACCGCGTTTACCTTCTATCGCTTTTACGAGTGCCAGTTTTTCGTAGAGACTTCTCATGCTGTCACAGAAAAGAAATCGGTGCTTTTCATGCTTATCGCGTGTGTGCACACACTTCAATGCACTACAACGCAGAAAAGAAATCTGTATGATTCACGTATACTAGAAACAAGATATAATTGTTCCTTTTGTACTCGTTTTCTAAAAATTCGAACTTTTAAATTTTCCTCTGTTTCTCTATCTCTCTTTTCCTTTCTTTCAATATTTTTCATGATTTCTCAGTTGAAAATTTCTAAAAATTAAATTAGCTTCAATATTCTTCAATATTCATCTTTGGGTTTATGTCAGTTATGGGTTAATAAGCGGACTTAATTAATAAATCTAAATGTGTAAATTCATATCTAGACTGATAATAACATCGTTTATATAATGATGATTTTATTTACAGATAACAATCTTCCAACATATGATCCGTGAGCATTATTCATTGTCAACCGGTCAGTTATCTCGCGTATCATGTGCGAATTGATTAGTTGGATAATACGCTCTTATCGTGTATCATCTTAACCTCTCAGGGTGTAGTATGTTTCTGTGCAGATGAAATTACGTGCAAACATTAATCATCTAGCAACCGGACATTTCTGTGATAGTATTCTGAGGTCGGCACTTGTCACAAGCTCATTGTCACAGAAAACAGTTAACAATATCATTGATTTCCTATCTGTCGATATTAAGACCAAAAATATATCATAAAGAGAATAACAACTTTGTGAGACAGACTATCTTACTTTGATAGACACGTAGTCTCGTGCTAAATGTGTTCCAATATAATTTGAAGTTTCTGTCTTCCGTTAATCTTCTCATACTTTAATCCTTTCAATGTCGACCCACTTTCCTTTTGCAACTCAGCTTTTTTTTGCATATCCAGCTTCCTTTTGCAATTCAACTTCTTTTTGCATAGCTTATAAGTTTTATAACATAAGTTATTTACAGATTTTATGGTTATTTAATTGTATTAATTTTGCGAGCAAATATATTATAAATTTTATATTCACAACAATTATCCAATATTATATATATATGTATATATAATAATATACTTAATTATTTTTATTAATTGCAGATTTTCAAGATTACTATATATTAAAACAATATACGATACATAAAACTGTAAAAATAATTTAAAGTCGTCAAAACGTAAAGTTGTATTATGCGAAGAGTCGTAATTTTTTACGTATTATCAAAAAAAGTTTATATAGAGTTTTTCAAGCGCCGAACTTTTCATCGGTCTCTCTAAATCGTTAGCTTATAGGTTTCCTCCACCCGGTCGCATTACTTTACTTAATTAGCATAAATTTGCATTCTTGAATGAAACAGGCACGGACTCGGGTCGGTCGAATGTCATTCATGTCAAGCCACGACGTAAATGTTGGAAAGTTTGAAGGAAAAGGTTAAATATACTTTCCCTAGACACACACACACACACACACACACACGCGCGCGCGCGCGCGCGCGCGCACACATGCACACACACATATGCATTTGAGAGGAATCTAGAAAAATACAAATGCATTCAAAGTATTAATAGGATTAACCAGATTTAGTTACCTCAAATTTATCCGAAATCTTAAATATGTGTTTAAAAGTCTCCTCTCTCTCTCTCTCTCTCTCTCTCTCTCTCTCTCTCTCTCTCTCTCTCTCTCTCTTTCTCTTTCCTTTCCTTCTCTTTTTCTATCTCTATGTATTCATCTAATGCATTAATAATATCATTAATAAACATTCTATACTAAATTTATTGAACACATTTATTGATCATATTTCATTAAATTATGTAAATTGATATGAAATAATGATTATTTAAGATAAACATCCCAGTGACCGGATATGTTCGGACACGCACAGAATTTATTATTATTAATCTCAAATTTTATTATAATATTTTATTGTATTATTATATTATAATATTTTATTGTAATGTTATAATTTATTATTATTTATAATTTTATATTAAATTTTATTATAATATTGTAATTTAACTGTATTTAAAAAGATTACAATTAAATTATAATATTACATTTAAATAGCATTTGAGATTAATAATAATATAAACAAAAGTTTTGTGTAAATGTCCAACATATAGGTACATGTCGTTCGCTCTCTCTCTCTCTCTCTCTCTCTCTCTCTCTCTCTCTCTCTCTCTCTCTCTCCCTCCCTCTCTCTCTCCCTCCCCCCCCCTCTCTCTCTGTTTATCTTATATCCTGTATACATACACACGCGCGCATAATGTAATAATTTTTTAATTGTGTTAACGTTTAATATTCTATTAATGTAACATACGTCGTTTAGAATTTGTAGCTTATATAATTATCGATATTGCTCGAATTATCTTTCAAACTATCTTCCATAACTAGAGACGAATGGAAATGTTTCAGAATACGCCAGAAGATTACATTGAAGAAGCAAACGTGTCTCGACGAACAAACTATCTTCCGTAAACCGTAAGTACTCACTTTGCGGCATCAACCCGTCCGCTCGGCCTGGTTGCAGCTCACACTGTGATTCTAGCACTCAAAAGTAATAGAATCTCCAGTTTCCCTTTGCGCAGATACAAGGAGAAACGTTTTGTATTTGGTGTAGTAAACGGAAGGAATTTATTGCCGCAACGCGGAGGCAATACGTTTTAATGCTTTCGCGTAGTTAGTGTCAAGTAAAAAAATGATTTTAAGTGGATTGAAAATTCGTTAATAAAATAATTATTAAAATTATTTAAGTAGACACTACAGTTAATCAGACTTTTTAAGTTTAGTATCATAATAGAAACAAATTCAAAGTTTATAATTAAAGTTCATAAATTATATTGTATATATCAAATTATTCATAATTATTTAAACTTTTTCATTGACTTCCGTTATAGGTAGCACTTATCTCTCATGTTTATAATTAATTACATTTTTCTGAAATTTAACGAGTAAAAAAGATGTTAACCTCAGGCAGAATTATAATATTCTGTTCGAAACTATATGGAACATATATGTGTGTGTGTGTGTGTGTGTGTGTGTGTGTGTGTGTGTGTGTGTGTGTGTGTGTGTGTGTGTGTGTATATATATAATATATGCGCGAATTTTAATTTGTTTGCATAACGGTTTGTAATCTGATAATAATATATTATTATCTCACAAAAGCTACGCTATTGTATGTTTATATATATTCGTGTTGCTTTCACGAATCGAAAAGATAGGATGAGATGGAGCTCGAAAAGTAACAATAAGAATAAAAACAACACAAGTTGCGCATTTTACATTTATTTCAAATGTATCTCTCCCGAAGAACTTCGAGGAAGGAAGAAATCGCGAAGAAAAAAGTAACAAAAAATTAAGAAAAAGTACAGTTTTCATATAGTTTAGTATAGTTTTGAAAAAACACATCATTCGTCTTACTAATAATATAATTTAAAGGCGTCTTCGAAATAAATCATTTGATAAATAATCGTACATGATTGCAGCAAGCTGTTTCACGCGACAAATTTAAATGCCATGCATTAACGACATTCTTCAGGGTAGCAGTAAAAATCGAGAGAATACGAAGTATGTCGAAGTATCGACAGACGATGGGGACATATGACCTTATGAATAGAGCTTTACCCTGAGCAAGGTGCGAACGCGTACAACGGAGTGCAGTGACGTGTCAAAAGTCGCACATGAGATTGATGAGGGTCTCCCGCTGCGCGCTATGGTTTCTCGTCTAGAAAGTCGCACGTATTCGAGTCTTTTACGATCGTTACGTGTATGGTACATGTCGTCCAACGGGTGTTTGTTTCAAAATACGCGGTCGAGCGTGGACCGAAGTTCGACATTAGACACGAGTTTATCGAGATGGAGAGGGTATATGCGCGTTTTACGCCTCGGGCTTCGTCGCGGTGACGATGTTGCTTCGTTAATTACAAACTCTCGGATAGGAGATCACGCACACGGAGGAAGAGAATATTCTGTCGCTCGCATCGAAGTTTCCGTAGGCACGCCTGACTGACCGGATTGGCGGGTTCAGCTGGGCGCGGACACTCTGTAAATTCTGCCCTAAAGCAGATTTCGTCGATTATCCAGGATGTGCTTCGAGAGGAAGTATGGGGTGCAACAAGTTTTACTATCCTGGCAAGTGTTACCACGGCTTGATAAATTGCGCATAGTATTTCACATTTTATACCGTATAAGAAGTGGTATCACAGAAATAAATGAGGTAATTTAACATTGTTATAGCGGGTAATACTGTAATCCTATGCCTTTAATTAAAGTTTAGAGGAGATGATAGGAATACGAGATGTAACAGAATTTTCTGACCTCGAGATATGTAAATTTGATTCTTTTTCCAAAAAAACATAGATTTTAAGTACGCGAATAATGTATACAAACTATATTTGATTAGCATCAAATAAATAAAATGGGCATAATGGATGAAATTCAATAATTCATATAAAAGATGAACATAATAGATGGAATTCATAAAATTGCAAGTTTAAGTTTATAGGTCAAGAAAACAATGAGTATCTTATATTTCTACCCTCTTTTCTACGATCGTCTACAGTTTCTCTTTGTAACTAAAATATAAATGCGCAGAAGTCATGAATTATCCTTGTGTATCAACACAATTTATTTCGTTTCGTGTTCTATTCGAATGAAAAAAAAGTACAAGCTATAATTTTTCCATTTTTATAAATAAAGATTTGCAGAAGTACTAACATAAAAATCGGTTACTTTGTCATAATATTTTTGTTATATATTTTCTCCGTATAATTGTAAATAAACAATGTAAAAAAAACGTAAAATTTTGGCCAAAATATTCCTGCTATTTTCTAAAACATTATTATAGTTTCTGAAACATTATTACCGATATAAACCGCTCTTCCGTTCACATATTCTTGCCACAGCTTATTTCTAAATCTAAACACGCTTGTGAGTAAAGTGCTCTCCGTCGCAGTCAGGAGATAAGTCGATGGTAGCCAATATTCAAATCAGTTGGCAACCATTTCCCGATCTAATCCCAGTGTCGAGGATGGTACAGTACGAGCGCGGGATCACGAAAACGCACCTGGCAATAACCAACCGGCCGTGCAGCAGGCTCGATTTATCGGTTTTGGATAACCTGGTGACATTTACCAACGCGAGTTGTAAATCATACCGTCGCGCGACTTGACGTATTCGCCGATATACAGAAAAGGAAGGATACCGGAATCCTCGCGATGCCATTGAGCTAGTAGATTAAAGGGTTCGCCGATTTCGAATGGATTTGTCTTCTATCCTCTCCTTTGCGGAGAGTGCTTTAAGTCGTCGTAAAATATCGCACGATTTATTCGAAGCAAGCGTGCTTCTGACTGCTGCGGATGCGCGAAATGTCGCGATGTGAAATCGATGACTCTTGACACTTCACGGGAAAGAACGTTTCTTTGCGAAAATGTGTTAAAAATATGGATTATCGATTTGTATGAATTTATTCCTAATGCATGTGATGAATATGCAAGTTTGAATTTTTGTTAAAATATGGATGTACCTACATTAATTTTTTCGAAAATGATTATGATTTCGAAAGTAAAAGAAATTCATACTTTGATTGTGTGATTGAGAAAATAAAGATAGTGGGGAAATTGTTACGTATATCTCTATATATTATATGTTTACATATAAGAAAAGGATTAATTACAATTTTTACAGTTATTGATACGATATTATGAAACATCATTATAGGGTTGGGTAAGTTAATGTTTTTTTTAAATTAAATCAAGTTAAAGTTAATGGTTTATAAAATTAATAAAATTAAGTTGAAAGTTGAAGGAGTAAAGAATAAACTTAATAAAAGTTAAATTAAGATTAAATTAACTTAAGTTTAAAAAAAAGTTAATTTTGAAAAAAATTATTTTTGAGAATGTTCTAATTTTTTTTTAAATGAGATTACTTTAAATAACCCTTACAAATGTAGATTATTAGGCAAATTTAATTTTATATCCATTAATTTTATATCCACATGTAAGTTACTTATATATAATATATAAATATATAAATTACTTATATATAATAAGAATCATATCATAAGATGTTTTTGTCAAAATCTTACGAAAAAGAAGAAGGATATATGTTTTTGCATTGTTTTTCTTTCTTTAACCTATATCTAATTTTCTTTAACTTCTGAAACGATTGTTCATGTATGTTTACGACTACATCGACTAGATATTTGTTACAAAAAATATACGTAAAAATTTAGAAAATGGGTGGATATGCAACTCTATTCTACAACAATTCTTCATCTAAGGCTCATTTCATATTTATATTGCTGAAATGTAACGTTTGTGATACCTAAAATTAATGTGATTCAAATATAAGCGGGAATTGACAAAATCTAGTGAGTCAATAAAAACTGGCTACTGGATGGTATGACTCTTATTATAGAATCTCTCATCATAAAATCATTGAACATTTTCGAAATTAATTTTCTCTAATGTTAAACTTTATAGAAAAAAAATATTAGCATTAAGAAAGATAGAAAAATTTTTAATTTAAAAAAAGTTAATAAATTAAAGTTTAAAAGTCACTAAATTAAGTTAAAAATTGATGCATTAAAATTAACTAAGTTAAGTTAAAGTTATTAATTTTTTAACTTTTCAATTAGTTAACTACTTACTAACTAACCCTGATTTTATATATATATATATATATATATCATGATATATTTTTAGAATTATAATAAAGTATCAAATGAGAATATTATTCAAATGAGAATAAATATTATGTAGTTTATGGATTATCTCCATTTGATCATTAAATGCCAACGTTTCGTGAACATTACAGTTTACTTCATTAGGACGAGAAGCAACATGATACTGTGTTGTCTGTATGTGAGTATCTTTTGCTTGTATGTGAATCATGAGGTTGCTTCTTGCTATGATGAAGTAAATTGCAATATTCACTAAATGTTAGTATTTAACGATTTATCAAGAAATAAAGATAATTCGTAAACCACGTAACTTTCTTGAAGAAAGTACTCTTGGAAGTCTCAGAAGTATTCGTGAATAAATATGTCTGCCACGTATCTTCTTAGTACAATTTCTTTTTAATATCGACCTACTTATAAGGCTTTTCGTATTCAAACACGTTCACCTATTTGCAACTTATCTACAAAGTTACGAATTCTGAACCTTCTGCGTGAAGTTCTCGAAATTGCTAAGCTCAAATGCTTATCGATTGGCGGACGTAGGTTGAAAATGGAAATCATAATAACGCGCAACAGCTTGAAACCCAAAAATAAAATTATACGATGTTCATTTCTGATACCAATAAAATCAATGACAAATTGTAATTTCTATTTTTGCATTGAGTCCAGTTTAATTTAATTTCGGTAAGATAATAATAATATTTATATTAATATATTAATAATTATTATATTAATAATAATTATATAAAATAATTCTACTCGATTATTGTCATACAAAAAGTAAATTTAAGTTTAGTTAAAGGATTATATTTATTCTGAGAAAAAATATATACTCATACATTATCATAAATGCACATATTTGCATCACTATTTTTCATTTTACAATTTATTTTTAGTAAACAGTTTAACATCTATTTTATTTGAGCATGTATGATGTAGGCGTAATGTAAAATGGAGCTGAACGATTCAAAGACGAATAGAATGCACAATCTTTTCTTAAGAACGCGCAGAGTTCCTTCTGCGTGACATGCATTTATGTCAGTCACCGCGCAAAAGATTTATTTTCAGCTTTCCATCGAGAGTTGTTCCGCTAACTTCACCGAAGAGTGGCTACCATTTTTCGAATATTTTGAAAGCATTTGTTTTGGGACGCATGCATGTACGACATAATTCATCATTGCAAATCAATCGTGCGTATTTTTACAGTTCGTTGTTTCTAAATATTGCATATTAAATATGAATTACATAAGCTGGAAATTTTTGATATTTCTATTTATATTTTTGTAAAATAATATGTTA
>NW_017259281.1:2635271-2636518 GCF_001594045.1 Atta colombica | reverse complement strand
TATATATTATATTGTATTATTATATACAGTGACTGTATTAAAATTGTGTCTAAATTAAATGGTTATTACTTCGCTATAAGTAGACCGAACAAAATAAATGAAATATCATTTTGTAAGGGAAACTTGTCAATTTCATTTGAGCTGTTATACAAGTCAATTTATGAGTGTCAGCATAAACATATTAACCAACATCGAAAGAAATGATTCAAAAATAAAAAAAATTATTTTGAAAGAAATTGTTTTTAAAAAAGTATTATTAATTTGAATAAATAAAGGAAATTTTATTAGAAAACTTTTGTAATTGGCACTTTTTGAGGTTTCCTTAAAAGTGTATTTTTAGAAACAATAAGAAACATCTTTCTTTTGATGAATAAATTAATACATTGTCTGACATTTATAAACTAGCTTGTACAATACTTAAATTAAATTGACAAGTTTCCCTTGCAAAATGATGTTTGTTTTGCTCAATTTTTATGTTGCGAAGTCATAACTTTTTAGTTTAGTTCCTAATGGACATTTCCTAATGGTCCTCTCTGTACATATAATTATGTAATATAATGTTATGTAATATAAAGAATATAACATAAAATTAATTTTTATAGTTTTATAATTTTTATAGTTTCCGAATTTCTTTTAATTTGCGCTTTTTATATTCTGAGAAATGTTAAAATTTACATGACAAAAATATGCACTTCATCGATTATGGTTTCAATGTGCCGGTTTTGGGAGATATGCTTTATACGATAGCGGTTTCACTGAATATGAGTTTAGCCGAGCTGACACTGTATCTCTGGACAATGTCAAAGGGCCTTGTAACATTTTTGAACGGCACAACCCACGTCACGATTAAAAAAGCGTCTCTTGTTCGGGCACGGTAACCGAGATAACCGAAGTCACAAACGAGAGCTGTTGCTTTTATGGAAATCTTAAGTTGCCGATCTCGTTAGTCTAAATTCTGACATCTCATATGACGCAGATATCTCTTTCTCTCTCTCTTTCTCTTTCTCTTTCCGTCTTTTTTATATGATCCGCAAGATGATCCGTTGTTTTATGGGTTGACAAGATAAATTGATACGTCAGCCTGAATGTTTCTCTTCGAACACTTGTACCTTGAACACTTGTATCGCGCTTCAAAGCGAGACGAAACGCCGAAGATGAAGATTCTCTGTGTCTCATAAAGCGATCATTACAGCCGTTAGTGGACAGAATAAACAGTAGACATTTCATTGCGAGCTCCTTAGTTTAAT
>NW_017259281.1:2615913-2634913 GCF_001594045.1 Atta colombica | reverse complement strand
GAGAGAGAGAGAGAGAGAGAGAGAGAGAGAGAGAGAGAGAGAGAGAGAGAGAGAGAGAAGCGACGTCTCCTCTGCAGTTAGTAACCGAGATTAAACCACATCTGTGGTAACCGCGAAACGAATCCTCGCGAGAATCGCGGCCTTTCAAATTGGAATGCATGCTGTCGCGTTCGATGCAAACGTAATACTCGCTCGCATCACGGACGGTAACTAGAATACCCGATATACCGTCACTGCTGCTGTCACTGCTGTCGACTATCGTTAAAGTGACCTCGTTAAACTCAAATTAAATTTCGTTAATTTTTTATTTCTTGTGCATTTCTCGCCCGGGATTACAGAGCGCCCGTTTGACTTACCGTTTAACTCGTATTCCACAACCCGAAGTGTTCATTCCATGAACACTTCAACTCAGGAATATCAATGCATTCTATTGATTATATGATTTATTATATAATTAAATTGGCAACTATTTGTCATCATCATTATTAGTTTCATATATTAGTTTCATGATAAGCAATTTGAATTGAATTATATTGATACGTGATTTATGTTTAATATCATACATCCAATTCCTGCAATCGTTTTAACATTGGATTATTCAAACAATCGATCTTGCTATTACATATTTATATGGAAGTAATTTGTATTACATACGAATGAAGATCGATTACAAATGTATAAAATTTTTAAGTATTTTAAATATAATATAAAAGAAAATAAAATGTTGTTATTAGTGAAGTTATTAAAAACAAAGAGAGAAAAGAAAGAGAAATTTTTTATCACAAAAAAGAAAGAGAAATTTTTATCACAAAAAAGAAATTCTCAAAATAAAAATACTTATTTATTTCTTTTTAACATTGCAATTTCTCTTAATGCAATAATTTGTAAAAAAGACAACTCATGTAAAAGTAAAAACTCTATATGTGACAAAAATTAAAAATTCTAAAATAAATATAAATGACAATAGCTGTTCTTTATGGAAGAATATTTCTGTTCAATAGAATAAAGGAAACAAATATTCTTTCTATTTTTTCACAAATAAGTAAATACAAAAAAAAAACGTAATTTAGCCATGCTATATAATTTTTTATTTTTGATATTTACGAGAATTTGTGCGAATTCTTTAAAAGTTTCGCAAGCCTTGGACAGTACGAAGCTGTTACCGCAGAATAATCTTTGTACGTCGAAGAAGCGAGATATATACGAATCTGCTACATATGTCGCGAGTAGCGCGCTTCAGTAAATACGGCTTACACTTCCCTCGAGACGCGGGCGTTTCCTACCGTTTCTTTTACTTTTCCTTCGCCACCCGACTCGACGCAATCTGACAAACAAATATATTTCAAACCACCGTCCGCGCGAGGAAGCGGAATGGAGAATTCGATTATACGACGTAGAGGCTGGCGGGAAAGCCAAATCATGTATCGTTCAAGAAATATGTAGAAAACTTCTTCGGCGAAAAGAAAACTTCATGCGATACTAATTTATTTATAAATTTGTGTACAAACCGCAGTTTTGCAGCCGCAACTAATTATTTTCTCTCTTTTCCTGCCAACCTATTTTATATGAAGTTATAGCAACGTGAGATGTTTATTGATCGCTTAACTTTTAAGTAGTATGTGCTCTCATTTTCTCGCTCAACCGGCATTACAAATTTTTAAACTCTGCTAGACCTTTTGGTTAATAAAAAAAGGAAAAAATATGTTTATTCTATTAACAATTCTTATAAGTTTTTTAATATAAAATGTAATTATTTTATCTATAAAATAAGAGATAAAATACAATTTGATCATACATTCTACAGATAAAACAATATGGGTGGAAGTGGGAAGAGATCCAATGCCATCGCATATAGTTAAGCGTTAATTTAATTTCTCGCATTTCTATGAGCGCTGTACATTATGCATTCGATATAAATCTGGATTGAGAGGATTAACAGTTCCGAAAAGGATTGTTTTATAATTCCGCGGAGGCCACAACGGGCACATGTGTTTCCTATGTGTCGAACGGTTCTTACTGGTACACCCTTTCAGAAATCGATCCACACAAACGCGCACACAAGCCCAACAAACGTTCCCGCGCGGCAGTAATATATCACTCTTTAAGACCTCGCTTCGGAAGGAACCGTGAAATACGACGCACCAGCAACCGCGGCGAGTGTTGCAAGAGGCATTACACGTAGCGACGTCAGGAAAATCTTGACTGGGCTCCCGAGAGAAAATATTTTACTTAGAGCATCCAAGAGGTGCGCCGAGAGCACGCTGCGCGCATGGAATTTATCGTCCATATTATTACGCATCGGCGCGTCGCGTTGGACATTTTATTCGCAAAATTATATTTTGCTTCAATTTTGAAACTTGTTCACACATCGACGATCTGCAAGCCGAATAATAATTACTGTTTGTTTTAATTTTTTCCTGTTTGCATAAAATTCACACATATCCGAATAGTTGTGTAATTAAATGCAGTTATCACGAATTTCATGTCACTGTCGACGAAAACTGTGTAGTGTATTGTTTGTAATGTTTGCATTCAGTTCACTAGTTCTATAAACAACGCAACAACTCTCCAAAATAATTGCCACTCTCATGGGCAACTCTCGTATTCGCGATTATCGATCGGATACTCACGCGAAAGTATTCAAGTATCAGCGGACTCTCGAAATTCTCGCCAGTGGTTCACCGCACGGGTCGCAATTCGCACGAGCATTCTCGTTAAGGATGTCCTCTCGACACTTTATATACCGATACGTCCTTCAGAACCACCCATTTTCCTTCCGCTCTACTTTTCGCGAGAGTGCGCACGTGGATTCGCATCCCGCGGAAAACAGCCGTTGAGGCACCCGATGCATCGTAACTAGCAGCCGTCGTTGTAGCTAGACAAGAATAATTGGCACTTTATGCGCACGACTGCAACTTAATCGCGCATCTCTTGCATTTCGTACGAATTTACATGGCATCGTGTATATCCGTTAATTTAAAAAATTTTAATGACGTTTCGAAAATCATATTTGAAATCATATATTGAAATAGGAAAATCGGAGTGATCAAGTGAGTGATCAACAATTGTTTATTCGATGATTCTTCGAACAATTCAAAAGAATTATCCCAAAAATATGTTTTTTAACCTATATGTATTTTGAGGTTCTTGAATTTCGAATCGAATTGTATGTCAAATAATATATGATATATAGAACTAAAAAAGAATTAAATTAAGTTAAACACAGAAGTAGCTTTGGAGATACGGGAAATCAAAATGATCAAATTATTATTTTCAGTATTATTTAAACTTTATATAGATACAAAAAAGAAGTTAATATTTCTTTGATAACAATGGGATTTTTTATTAGAATCAGTCAAAATGGTTTTCAATTCTCCATCCTGTTGGTTAATTTTTTAAAGAGGTAAACAAAATTTTTGCTGAATTTCGCGAAAATAAATGCAGATACGAAAAAATGTTTGGGATGTTATTTGCCTTGAAATTTTATAAAAAATTGATAATTTGATATTTTGAAATAAAAAAATATACTAATACAAAAAATACATTGACTATTTTGATTTGCAAAAACCATCGCTATGCTCAACTTAAATTTTTTCTAAAATTAATATTACATCATATAGCATTGGTTTACAGTTCGATTCGAAATTCGAAGATCACAAAATAAATTTGCAATCACTCTTTGTATACAACTTTTTACTGTTTAAATTACTAATTAATTTTGAAATGTTTTAACTGTTTGTCTAAGATTATAAAACTACAAATTTATTGAATATAAAATAATGTTAGTGATTTTTGCAACATAAAAACATTAAATAAAGATTCAATTAAATTCAATTTCAAATAATTAAATAAACAATTACTTGTTTGATTATACGAACAACTCAACTTTTAAAGTTATTTTGCTAATTAATCGGACAATGAATGTAATATGATTAAAGTTTACATTGTTCAAATTGACAATGTTTCCAGAAAGAAAAGATCCATGCTTTCATAAAAAGTTATATTATTTAGATTAAAGACTAAAGAATAAGTAAAGAAAGAAAAAAAAGAAATTTCTATTAATACAGTTTGCAAACAAGACGCAATAATTGTTTCTTTCTAGTTTTCATGTTTTGTTTGCGAGAAAAACAGAAGATGTAAATATGATTTAAAGAGCGCAAATTTTTCTACCGGCACATCCTCATCTCTTTTTCTCATCTTTTTTTTCTTTTCAATTCTGCAATTTTCCCATCTTTTGACTTTGCAGTCCATTCTCTTCGATGTCACGCCGTGTAAACTAACCGAGGCGCTGAAAGAACAGACGACGTAGAAGCGAGCGTTTTCCTTATTTATGGGCTTCTTGGAATTTTCCCGTGGACTTTAATGCCACCGTCACCTGTCTAATTTATGAAAAATTCCCAGGGCCGAATTTACGGAGCGTGAAAACGTAGATCTCCGTACGCGCGGTAAAGAGAATGACAAAGATGGACGCTTGGTCTCCTTTATTATGATTTAATTCTACTGTCGATTTGCTTATCGGTGGAAGTAAAATTATATTTGTGCCGATAAAATCATAATATATTCGCAAAATCAATTACGTTATTCTATATCATCCTAAGTCGATTAAAAAATTCAACAAGTCTGTATGCTGTAAGCGTATGCAATAATAAGTATTCTAAAGTTTTACTCGATTAAAAATAAATTCTTTAGATCTTCTTTAGATAAGTACACATCACAATGTGATCCTCTTTTAAATATTTAATTTCCTTATAACAGCTAACCTTATACGATGTATCCTTAAATATAATCGAAGATATTAAGATATTATCGAATTGGCTGAATTTCTTCATCTCATCATAACGATAATATGAACAAATTCGGTAATATCTTAATATCTTCGATTATATTTAAGGATATATCGTATAAAGTGAGCTATTATAAGGAAATTAAATATTTAAAAGAGGATCACATTTTTCTATATATGAAACAAAATATGGAAATCAGAAAATAAAGGATACGAAATCATATATTTATTTAATTTTTGTTTTTCTTAAAATATTTAGAGCGTGTTTAAATTTAGACACATAAATAATAAAAACACCGGAAAGTCACAAATATGCAAGTTTCTCAAGAGATATTTTCAGTCTAATTTTATTTTCAATGTTTTTTATAGTTTATCGTAGTTGTTCTTGTTTAGCGGACCCCTACATTTTTTTCTATTCATCTAACTTTGTAATTCTTGGTTTAAAAAGATACACTCAAAGAAATCTTAGTCATTATAAGTATAACAAAGAAAAAAATGATTGAATAGTAATTAAACGTTTTAAAAATGCTATAAGAAATTTTTGCTATTACATGTAGTAATTAACAATAATGAATTTTGCAAATATATTTTTTCGTAAAAGCGATGTAAAGTGTTCTAACTTTAAAGCTCATCGATCTTCAGGTCACGAAGTTTTCATACATTGCACGTTTTCTTGTTTTACATATGCAGTTTTGCCATACTATGTTGCCTTTGATGGGTCGACTTATTCAAAGGAAGAGGAGAGAGAGAGAGAGAGAGAGAGAGAGAGAGAGAGAGAGAGAGAGAGGGGGGGGGAAGCATCTTTATATATACAAAATTTATATATACACAATCTATACAATACGATGTTCTTTCCTTTCATTAACATAATAATCGATGCTTAATGAATCGATTAAATAGAAGATAAATAAGTGATAGAAAATTATTTGTAATTGTAAACTTTGTGAGGACAAAAAATAATTCAATATCTGATACAAGAAAAAAGGTTTAATGACAAAAAGAAAGTGATGAAATTGTGTTCGCGAGTTTTTGCCGCGTTATTTTGGGAAGAGAGTCTATTAGTCTTGTATTTTCTGCAATTCAACGATTCGTGTATACCCTCGGGATCATAAAAAGCTTTCTTTCAAGCTGTTGGTGTATTTGGAAACGGTAGCCAATATTCGATGTATGTCGGATTAACGTGTAATGCTAAAACGAATGGAGAGCATTTTTTTCTCACGTTTTTTATTTGTGAATGCGGCATCACAAGAGAGTTTAGTCGTAACGATGATTTACGTGTCTCGTTTGCTTTTCGTAATTGACATATTGAGTCAAATGGTTGCGCTGTCGACGGTTTTGCAAACGAAGAGATTTTACGAATAATCAACGAAAATTCCACGGAACACATTTTACAAAAATAATATATTAGGATTATAACAAGCAAAACATGATAAGAGAAAAAAATATTTATAACATTTTCTATCGATTTGTATTGCATTTAAATATAAATTAATTTAATTTCACGGATAGTGCGTTTCAAAAATAATTTATTTAGTTGATAAGTCTCGTATGTCATCCATAAACTCTTTTTTAAAAAAGATTGGCAAACGTAAAACAGTGCATTTAAATAATTCAATCCGATATTTTGCATATACAGTAAATAAATAATAAATATCTATAAAACCAATAAGAGACATAAAATTGTGCATGTATCAATATACAGCTTTGATTGCAGTAACTTTCAGCATATTGAATTGCCGTAAATAATTACTCATAATATCGTGATTTTAACGAAAATACATAAAGTAATAAAATTTATTACTTTATTTCTCGTTTAAGTTACGTATGTTTAATCTTTATGTTTAAAAAAATTATTTTATTACAAATTATGTTTTTTCTTATATTTTTAAATATGCTTTTAAATAACATATTTAATTTGAATTTTTCATGAAATTAATATATTTATAATTAAATTATACTTTTTATTATTTTCTACTTTCAAACGCTATAGGAATATTTAATTATTTATTCGTTTATAATAGTAATTTCGCAAAAGCTTTGGATTGTGATTCATGAGTTTCAATCCAAATTCACACACATTGGTAGTTCAGCTTTGTAGTTCAATAGGATAGCATGATACAGTAAAGTGGCTGAACATTGATTCTCATAAGCCTTTGGAGAGGAGCAAACTCAATCAATGAACACGTTGTCTGTCGAGAGAGATACGTTTGTCGTCCTGTTCTGATAAGCTATGACTAAGTAGAATATCATTTTGGAAGCACGGTAAATATTTCACGAGTTTTCTCTCGTTCTTATTTAGAAGAAGAAACTTTGACATGCTGAGGTTGCGTCGTTATCCAACTCACAATATTCTTCGAAGCTTCGATAAATTTTTGCAATTCATGCGATATCATTATTTAAAAGAAAATACGCAGAAAAATTATGCCTTGCATTTTGTTTGAAAGCTGTAAATCAACTTAAAAAACGAGATCAATAGAAAACGATGTTTACCTTTACCAATGCATAAATGTATTTTTAGAGGAGATGATATTATGGCCAATGTAGATATAATGACTTCTCTTAATATATTCGCTATTAGGTGGCAAATTCCAGTGATTATTTATGGAATTATTTACTCAGTAGCTCGCCATTACACCACATGTTAATATGCCGATACATTAATGATCAGTATTTATTATTATGCATGTTCACTTGAAAGTATTTATTTAAAAATATTTTATAGTACATTTTAGCATTTAATTACACATCCTATATAGCATAGATGATGCAATAATATTGCAGCAACGTTTCAGAAATATTGCAGTAATATTGTAAATGTTGTAGCAATATTAATGTAAGTTTCTGTGCTATGTGGAATATTTTCTTATTCTTCTTAAATTTGAGCGTATTATCACATGAAGATATGTATATTTGAGTATATTGTTTGTTATTTAATATTTTATTTGGCTGTATAAATATTTCGAGCAAAGTTAAATAATAATATGCCATTTTGCTAATATGGTCTTCTAAGCTGTCAGGTAATGCAAATGAAGTACTATAATTACCATCTTCTCTTTTATGATTTCTCTAATAATATTGTACAATTATTAATGTGTGTGTGTGTGTGCGTGCGTGCGTGCGTGCGTGCGTGCGTGCGTGCGTGCGTGCGTGCGTGCATGCGTGCGTGTGTGTGTGTGTAATATAAGATAATAATTTAATACAATTTTTACAAAACGTTGAATTTGGATAAGATATCTATTGACAACTAAATTACTGAACCAAATAAATATCTGTAAATTGTTACAATTACGTAACAAACTATATAACAGTTTTCATTTATATATAATCATATATAAAATACGTATAATTTACATATAAAATAATAAAATCAATTTTATAAAATAAATTTATGGAACTCGTATAAAACTATAGACTAGATCTCTATCTATCTTTACGCTATATATTAATTATTTTAGTAGTTTAGATGTAACATTCTCGAAAGAACGAAGAATAATAAGCTAAAATATCGAACTAAGCTGGATAAAATAATAAATATAGAAAGCGTTCAGAGCGTTCAAAATACACTTTATGAGGTTGCTATAGTAACGTTTTTAGTAAAACTACTATAATATCGTGAAGAACATTTTTGAGTTAACATTTTTACGAATTAATAATGTTATCTTCGTCGTTCCACTTTGTAAGATATCGTTTTAAATCTAGATATGTATATTACATGCATGCTTTCATATATTTTGAATCCACAAGATTATGAAAACAATATTCAACTTCAGAAAAACATACACAGGGACATTTTTCAATGTAAAGAATAACATTTGTACATATTTGTGTGGGCGAAATTTTAAATTTTACAGCGAGAGTAAAATTGATAATTTATCTCTACAATAGTTAATGCGCGTATTTGTCGTTATGCATTTATTAGGATTTTTACATTAATAAAAAAAGAAGTAAAAACAAACAAACTATTGGTTAACAAATGTATTATCTAAATCTTTTTTCAATAAAAAAAATTATAATTGAAACATGTTTGATGAAATTTCTAAAGAAGTTACAACAGTAAACTTATAAGAACGCATTTTTCATACGAAGTTAGTCTTGTATTCTTCTATATTATCTACTTTGTCTTCATACTTTGTTATGAATGCTTCTTTCGTTGCCAAACAATTTTCTTAAAAATGCTTGCTTACTACTTCTTGCTCTATGATTTCTAATACTGGCGATTTCTATTTCATGTTATTTATGGAATTGCACAGCTAATATTATGATGGCAATATTAGTTACAAACAGCAAAATTTATTAATAATATTGAAAATAACATTTGATTTATTGCGAAAGTAAAAAATTTTTACTATAATAAACATATATTCTTTCATAAATTATTAATCAGTAATTTATAGAAACTCTCACTAGAAAGAGATATAAGTATAATTTAAATGTATAAGTATTATTTTAGAAAATATAACTATTTAGTCTTATGTTCTCGTAATTTATTTGTTATTTTCAACTTCAACAGATATATGTATGCACGTGTTGATTATACGAAGTTTGAAATAACAAGAAATAAGACATGGAGGAAAGCATGGAATGAAGTAATTTACGCAATTACCTAAACATGCATGAACGAGTTTGTAAGTGTAATTAACATAATATTTAGGAAAAATAACAAAAAGAAGAGCACAAAATCACAGCACAAGTTGTTTTTTGTGATATTTAATATATAATCAAGTTTATAAATGATTTAGATGTTTCGACCACAATCTGGTCGTCTTCAGTAAATTTATAAATCTTAGTAGAGACGCAGAATTTACATAAATTTCACATTCAATTTCAATGGTCCTAATTATAATTATAATCAACGCTTCCTTTCCTCTTGTACGAGTACATCATAAACAGTGGTTGCTAAGCCGATTAACATATTGCACATTATGTAGAACACGAATTGCCAGATTCTGTTTTACAGATAAATTGAAGAGTCTTTGCATTGTCCTAAGCATCAATTTGTCTGTAAAACAGAATCTGGCAATTCGTGTTCTACATAATGTGCAATATGTCAATCAGCTTAGCAACCACTGTTTATGATGTATAAGAAAAAAGAAAGCATTAATTATAATTATAGTTAGGACTGTTGAAATTGAATGTGAAATTTATATAAATTCTGCGTTTCTATTAAGATTTATAAATTTATTGAAGACAATCAGATTATGACTGAAACGTCTAAATCATTTACAAATTGATTACATATTGATTACATATAAAACAAAAAAACAACTTGTGGTTTTATGCGCTTCTTTTTGTTATTTTTATGATAAAAAAAATCACATTTCTTATAATTATATAATAATATTTAGGAATAAGTAGAATCTATCATTTCTACTTAGAATCGCGTTCTTGAGTTTCATTCTGTGGCAGAATTCGAGAGTTTTTCTACAATATCTTTCCGATGCTGCGTCTTTAGATAGCTAGATAAATAAAATTAAACTCAACACGCGTCGAGCAGACATTTCCTGCGTATACTTAAATTGTTCTTGCGCGTTGTACTTCGACGCACATGGCCCCTACACTTAAGCTACTAATGCTGTTTGTTATCTTTATCATGGTTCGATACATTCAGAAGAAAGTCTGTTCTTACATTTTCATTGCGTGTAATTGATCTCTACAGTACAAATATATATTTCATAAAACGCAGATTGAGTTTAATTGAATTTAAAATTGATTTTAGTATTTTGTTTGAGATACTCAGATTCTCTCTTTTAATAAAAATTATTTTGAAATATGCTTTACAAAAAAAAAAAATATTTAAGAGATACTTAAAAAAAATTAGAATTAGTACATAAAGAGAATGATTTTACTGAATTATTTAAAAATTTAGCTGGATATAAATCTGAAATAATTTTGTTGAATCATTAAAATAATTATAGGAATTCGAAGCATGACGAGTAATGCTGTAAAAAAATTTTGATATTCTACCAATCAATTTAGGTGTCCTACATAACACTGGTCAACACCATTTTGGCCTTAAAATAAACGAAGTTGTTTTTGGTATTTTGATAGGGCATTGACGTGATAAGACATTTTTGAGGCCACATTTATAATCAGCGCATCTAAAAGATTTTTGATGCGTTATCAGAAACAGTTTTGTTTACTTTAAGGTAAAAAGAGATTGAATTTTTCGACCAGTGATTATTTTGATGGTTAAACATAATTATTTTCAGATCTGTATTTAAATAAATTTTTAGATACTTCAGCGAAATCGTCTGTTTCATGTAACAATAAAATTAACAGCAATAATATGGTAACAGCACATAATAACATAAGATTTTTTAAATTATTTTTTATAACAAGAAAGGTAATGAAATTACTCCATAACAGTGTTTTCGCAGTTTTAATCTCAAACGTAAATGATATCCGTTTCGTTATTCATCTCGTGTATTGCAACGTGAAAGTAATACAGAAGTTGATAAAGAGAATTATACGTTTAGATTAAAATCTACAACGGAGGAACACGTTAAATGAACTAAAGAAAAAAAAAGAACCTTAGAGAACAGCGATGGAAAAAGCTAATTTGTGCAGCTTATCTCTCAGCAAAACGACTGTTTGCGCGTTTCCATCGTCCGGAAAAAAGAGTAATGAAAGGTAGATTGCAAATCTATCTGCACCCTCTAAGTTGCAGGAGAGAGTTACATATCGATAAACCGCAATGCGATCTAACATAGAGTAATGGAGCTGTGCGTCAGAATGTCATTTATCTGCCGCACGATCGTGTCAGCTGCAAATCGCTCTCGTACTTAACGTCTCTGTTTGTGACCACATGCCCCGAGATTCGGAATGCAGTATGCGAATCATATCCTGAAGCACGCATACCTAATAACGGAAGTAGGTAGATAGGTAGATAGGTAAGGTTTGGTTCGTGACCTTTAGGTCATGTTTTCGAAGAAGTCCATCACGTATTCCCTTCGCATGCAGTGTGTCGACAGTATATGCTAGTACTATTTCAAACTCTGCCCTCATATTGCATATTACATCAATTCTTCAAAATTTAATATTTATTAAAACTTAAAAAAAAACCCGAAAAAAAAAACAGTTGATGTTTTATTCAAAGATACTTGGAACTTGTAAATTTACATTCCTTCGATGAAAACATTGAGGCAATGGTTTTTAAATTATAAAACAATTGATATAAGCGCTATTCTCATAAATCACAAGTTTCAGAAATATAGTTTTACTAAATAATCTTGTTAATTAATTTTAAACAATCTTTACTTTGTGAGAATTTTAATTTAGAGTTTTTACTCACGAAAATCAGATACGAAAATAAGCAGAACTTTTTTGCTAAAAAAAACTCATTTCAAATTGATTAAAGAATCTATGAAATATTATCCAATAATTTTGAGATATGATCTATTAGTTAATAAACATAATGCTGTATTTATTGTAAATTTTGTTCAATAATATTAAATATTTAAATTAGGATTGTTAGTCAATGTAAAATATTATAATATGCATTATATGTAATTATTGTATATTATATTAAAACACTATATTGATATTAATTCATTATAACATTTTATTAGGTAGAGATAGCAAGTAACGTGTTATTTATAACGCCGTTATCTATACTTTTTTATAATAATGATTTGATATTACAATTTTTCGTGACGATAACATTTTAGAGAACACTTTTGAAAATAATTCATTATTATCAAGCGATTTTTTTCAAAAGTAATTCAATCCTAGTATTATAATTATCTTCATAAAAAATTGTAATGTTTATCAAATTATTATAAAAAAATAACGGTAATTACAAGATAATGGCATTACAAATAATATTCTTTGCCATCTCTGATATTATGTATTATAAATAAATTATATTATAATTATAGGTACATCCCAATTATTATTATTATTATTATTATTATTATTATTATTATTATTATTATTATTATGTATTTTCAATTCTGTTATAATTATGAAATATTTCACTTATGTAATTTTAAACAGTATTATGAGATTTAAGAAATATTGGTTTCCGATGAATGCACATCGGAAAAGAGTATCGGATTACTCTGTTACAGTGTATCAGATTAGCCTGTGTTAAACTTTTTTCTAGAGAACACCATGTTTCAAATGTCGATTTCGCAGTCAAAATCGTAAAAATTAAAATATTGATACCGTTTTTTATTTCTATCTTTCCAATTTTTTAAATGTCATTAACTTCAAATATAAAGTTACATATAGAGAATGACATTTAGATAAATAATACTAAAAATTATGATTCCCCACAAGATTCATAACAATTAATATAATTCATAAAAAGAAAATTTATAGAATAAGAAAATATATAGAATAAGAAATATAATATTTACTTATGAAATATTTTTTAATCATATGTATGTATTCTCAAAGAAAATTGCAATTATATTTATTATTTTTCTATTATATTTTTTTTTCTTTTTACTCGTATCATTAATCTTTAAGTGAGTAGATAGAATACACGGAAAAAATAGATTTATCAAAGCATTTAAAAATTTAGCTATAGCATATACATTTGTAAACAAATTTTGTTAGATCATAAAAATAATTATGTAAACTACTCAAGCTGATTATTAAAATATCAAGCTGATTGCAAAAATTTTTTTAGCATTATTTGAATTTTCTATATAAGTTCTAGTTGTTCAATAATATTATTTTCAAATTTGTATCTAGTTAAATTTTTAGATATAATATTTTAGTATAATTATTTTTTCCATGTGGCTACAGTATCCTAGATATAATTTTCTTTAAAATCTTTTAAAAAAGGAAAATATAAAGTGTTGTTGATCAAAAAAATTGATCAGAAGTTCATTATTTTTATATTTTTCTCATAAGGATATAATTAATGTAAATTTAACTGTAACATAATATATTAGTAAAAAATATTTAATTATAAAATTAAAATGTTTCAGAGGGAGCTCTGAGCACCTATCAATTTGCAACAAACATTAAAATAATCTTAAATCACCTATCTACATAAAGATTAATTACAAACGTAACTATCATCTCTGCCGTGCATCAAACATAATCACGCGTATGACGTAGTATCAAGTTATTGTTAACAAAATTAACGAATTAATATAGTAAATGGATTTACTTACCAAGCGATGTGACACGTCGACATTGCTTCACTCTTAACCGTTTCGAACACTCACTCGCGTGGATGCAGATCGATTGAACAGGCGATTATAATCGTGACTCCGTGGTTTTAATTAACGCGTCACGTAATCGTTCGTCGCGTTGTTACTCCCGACGATAGCGCGACATACATATCTGAAATGCGTAAACAATACGTGATCGTAGGGCGCGATGTCTCGCCCCATTCGTTCGCGTCGCGTACTGCGTATATACTCAACGGAAAGATTCGAAATACGCAGCAACTTCACGCTGCTCCGCGCGAGCGGGCGGCGGGGCGCGGCAGCCTCTCGCGAGACCGCAACGGTCGTGAATCAAGAGATGTTCTAATTGCTGTCGTGTATCATTAATTCGAACGATGGGTCGTTTTTGACTCGATTCTCCCGACAGACGTAAATGCAATGAAGGTGGAAAGCCGAGACGTGAACACGAAGCGAAACGAGATGCCGTGAAATTGGCGCGAGGGAACCGCCACTAGTCAAATCAAAGCAAGCGAGCGTTCACTGCATCATATAACTGATGCCAATATCATAACAAACCGCTGTTACATGTCGGAAATTACGAGGAAGCCGAGGAAGGTATATATACATATACTTTATACGAGATAATTTGCTTCATTTGCTTCCATTCTCTGTACCAATAGAAAAGACACCTTTTTACCTTGCGATTGTCGTAAAATTCTTTAATTTGTTTAATCTTGCTCTTAGTTGCTGAATCTAAATGTATAATCACATTAAACAAATTTTTTTAAATTTAAAGAATCTTATAACATTCGCTAAGCTGCTTTTTCTGCTGAATGCAGTTATTGATTCTTGTTATACGGGGTGTCTGATAGTTATTTACACAAATAGATTGGATTAAATTGCATAAACTAAATTGAAAAAATTGAATAAATCCTGTATCATTTTATGATTCGCAATAGTTAACGAAAAATTAATTAATAAAAATCGAATCTGCTAATTAATAGTAGCGTCCATGCGATTCGGCGACAAAAGACAGCTCAGTGTTCACGATTTTTATACAGGATACTTTCAAGTATTTTATTTTTGTTATTTATTAAAATATCAAGGAAGATATATAGAATGATGTTTGTGTTATTAAATGGGAAGCATTTACAATAAACGCGAGACTTGGTAGTGTAAAGAAATGTACTATAAAAAAACAATCGTTATTGATGTACAATCGACACGTTGTTGTTTATAGAGAAAGCTCTTCTTTCTGCCACGTCACGCATCTAGAAAACGTTGGATTATCTTTTGTCATTGAATCGAACGTTAAATTCGAAAATTTTTGTCGTTCGCTGACAATGTTGAATTCTAAAAGTACAGTCGATTCGTTGATTGTGAAATGTAGAAGATAAATTTAAATTTATAAAAAAAAATTTTAATCTATAAAAATAAATAAAATACAATTTGATTTCTGTGATAGTAACAATTCGTTGTTAGTTTTTACAAATATATAAAAATTCTTGCAGATTTTTATGCAGTTCGGAACAATATAAAAATCTGCACTAAAATTTAAAGACTGAGGACAAAACATGAAAATTTTGATGGAGAGTTAACTTTCTGTTAATTACTGCGAAAATCGTAAAGTGGTACACAAGACACTATTTCATTCAGTTTATTAGTTCATTGTATTTCCACCATGAGCGTTGGATCAATAATTACATTAACCTGTGAATTTACACTTTTGAATCATCTGAATGAACTTCTTGTAATATTATATTTTAAGTGCTATACACGAATCCATTTTCCAAATTTGATTACCATAATTTTGAGAAAATTTTTTATGAAACAATTATGAAACAAATTACCGAAAGCTGTGATTTTGAGAGTTTTTTCATGATATTGTAACATCAGTAAATTTTCTTTTTCAATTTTGTTAATGCCAAAGTATTAACTTTTAGTCTTAACTTTCATAAGTCTACCGGCTTTTCAATTTCAATTTTTATAAAATATACGTTTTAATATTTAAATTAAATACCTTTTTGACAAGGTAGCACAGAGAGCAGCGATGTTGAAAAATAATTTTGAATTTTAAAAAATTTTTTGAAAGCATAGAACAATAAAAAAATTTGAACTGAACAAAAGACCCTGAGTGCCTACGAAGTAAAAAAAAAAATATGTATGCCTATGAAAAGTTAAAATGCGTTTTACTTCGTTTGGTACAATTTTTTTTTTCGAGATATAACAATTTGAAACAAGTAAACCGACGTTATATGTACACTATCATCACTTTCTTTAAAAAAGAAGCTCACAATTTATAGCGATTAGTCGGAGATTCTTTTCATCTGTCGGAGAATCGGAAATCAATTCAAAAAGTTTTCGAAAACCGAAAAGACATGTGAAAACAACCGTGGTCGTAACGTCCAATCGGAAGTTAACGATAGCCGAGTTCGGTAAACGATACGTCCCGTGTTCGTATCGTTTACCGAACTCGGCTATGCGTACATACGTATTTATGTTTTTAACAGGGATACAACACGTCGCGCGCGAGGTCACACTCATCTCAGGCGTGTCGAAAATTCGGCTGATGCGGCGTGCGGGGAAGGGAGCGGCCGAGAGCGAAGAGGGGCAAACAAGCGAACTGCGAAGCATTTCATTACGCGCGTGCGCACGAGTCGCGTGACGTAGCGCGCCGCGCTACCCCACTTTCAAAAGTACTAACCGCCCGCCTCAGTCGCGCGCAGATCACCGAATAATGCGTACGTCTTTTCGTTAAGAGCTTTCGCGCGTGATAGTGTCATTCTGGCCCCTCGATCTTCGTATTTGGGAGTGTCTCCTTCTTCAGAGTGAAATCTTCTATTTCCGATTCCGGAGATTCGGAAGCGAGGAACAAATGCGAAACGATGTGAAATTAACCGATACTCCGTGACAAAGTGCCGCGTGAACGTTGCTTCGAATCACCGGGAGCCGCCGAGGCATTCGATATCGGTTTGTCGAAACAATTGCACATCGCGGAATTAGTATTAGTCGAGTCGCGTCGTGTAGCCTCAGTGGTTTCAATAATTCGCAGCATGGATGACATCTGCGTTCGAACTGCATCTCACGAGAAGGATCGAAACGAGATGTTAGTTGCATCGCGCGGTTTGACGATCTTAAGCGGTCAATAAGATTCGGATTCGAGATTTGTGATCGTCCACGCAGACACGGTGCGCGAGTGTACGAATCGAGCGTCGCGGACTTTTTGAAAAAGAGAGAAAGAGAAAGATAGCCATGATTCGTCGCGACGCAAATCAGTGCTAAGCTTGATCGGAGCGGACCGGCCGGAAATGATCGATTCGAGTTCGACGACTTCGCGGCGGATGACTTCTCGTTGAACGCTCGCGGAAATATATCGCGATCCGGTGTTCGATAACCAAAGTGCGGGTGATGTGACATGTTGGTGACGTACGACGGTGTTGATATAAGAGACTGACTGATCAGTGCAACGATGATGTTAGCCAGTGACGCAACCGGGAAAGTCATGCTCTTGCTGGCGGTGTGGATGCTGCTTCTCCGGACTCATCGGGTAGCGGGCACCGATCATTTGGGTGAGTCATTTTTCCGTATATAGCAGTTGAAGGTCGGCTGTATATGGAAAACACGATTTTGCTGAAATGTTTACAAATTTAGCTGGATATAGAGGATCTGAAAATAATTTTGTTGTACTATTAAAATTAATTATGTAAAAATAAAGAATAAGAATCTCAAGTATGATGTGTTGCGAAGAGATTTTACATTCTAGCAATCAGGTTGAGTGTCCTACATAATTATTTTGATGGTCTAACAAAATTATTACAGATCTGTAGTTGAATTTTTTTTTAATACTTCAGCAAAACCGTCCTTTCTCTGTGTAATTTTGATAAAGAAATCCAAATTAATCATTTAAAAAAGTGATTTTAGTGAAATTGGCTAGAACTGGAAAGTAGTTTCAGTTAAACTGAAACTGTGATTTTATTTTGTGTCTATATTGATCAAAAAAGTTTTCATTTCGGTCTTCATAAACAGCCATTGAAAATTTTGCTGTAACATCACTTGAAAATTACTATTTTGGGTCTGATCGGAGTACTGATAAGTATCTTTATCTACAGGATACAGTTTGTTTTTTAACTGAATAAGCATTTATACAGAACCATGGGTGTTTATAGTATTATGTAACCTTTATTTCTCGTCATTTTTTGTTTCTCATGTTTTATTCACCGCTATTAGGTCATTCGTATTTTTACGCTTGTAATAAAGAGTTATATCGTAATTTTACTTAGTTTTAACCTTCTGGTATATGGTGATTAAAAAGGGAAATGGCAATAACAATTGCCAATTGGTGAAATTATCTAATTTTGGCACGTACTTTATCGGTGTACTTCACTCAATTAGTGAAATTTTGTTCCGATACAAACCTGAAACGATGAAACCTAATAAGATGAAATAAAGAGTAATAATGTCAGATATATTATAATGATATCAAAATAGCCATCGACATAAATGTATATATATCAATACATATACGTACAATACGTATACGGATTGTTCATTGAGCAAAAGTTAGCAAAAAAGAAATTAATATGTATTATAATATTCATAATACAGAATTATCATAAACTTTAATATTATATTTCTTACTTACTGTTTATTATTTCTCTAAAGCTATGTGGCGTTCAGTAAGTTGTATGAGCGACAATAAAATTATGGTCACATCGCTCTCTGAACGCTCACGCTCTCACGGCTTTAGAGAAATAATAAACAGTAATAAATGAGAAATGTAATATTAAAGATAATCTATAATAGATAAGTTATTCTATTATGAATATTATAATAAATAAACATATTAATCTCTTTTTTGTCAATTTTTATTTAATGAGCGCTCAGTAAGCGGTTCGACTCAAACCATCCATAGATTGCACTTAGAAACTTCATCCAGATGTGTTTCTTCAGATATCATTTTAGCCCTGTGATTCACCATGTTAATGTTAAACAAGCATAAGATGATACTTGGACGCACCCGGGTGAAATTTCTGAACCAGCCATAAGTATACCATCTTTTCCTCCTTGCACGCACGCACGCACGTACGCACGC
>NW_017259281.1:2613259-2615813 GCF_001594045.1 Atta colombica | reverse complement strand
AGAGAGAGAGAGAGAGAGAGAGAGAGAGAGAACTACTTAATAGATACATGTATAATTATGTTTAAGGAACTGCTTACAATGAAAGAAATATTAGGGAAAGAAGTATATAAATATTTTAATAGTATTAAAATTTCAGCAAGCATTAAGATTTCAGAATCTGTTATTCCGGAATATACGATTCCTGATAGATTAAAATTTTAATATTTATATATTTTCTCTATTTCTAATATTTTATATAGTCCTAATAATTGTATATAAATATTTAAACAGTTAAAATTTCAATATGGTAGATCCAAAATTAGACTCAAAATAGCAGCTTTCAGATAATGCTGCAGCAAAGTTCGTCCGATTTTAACGATTGTGCCTGTAAAAACTTTTGATCAGCATAAGCTAAATATTATAGTTTCATTTAATTTTATTGAACTTTTTCCATATATGATTAGTGTCGGATCTTTCCAGTTTTTCAATGCCGATGAAATGTTTGATTTATGACCGAAAGTTATAGCCTTGGCCATAAGTACAAAGCATTCTTACAAATTGACATGAATTTATATTCACGTCAATATATCTAATGAAAAATAATTATTTTAAAAAGATTTTATTGAAAAATAGTATTTATCTTTTACAACAATTTTAATATTTTGTTTTTCCTTTGGTTTTTCTTACCTCCGTTCCTAAGAATATGCAATAAATGGAGGATGTTGTATATACTTCTGGCCAAGACTATACGAATATTTTATATAATTTTAATAATTGTAAATTAATGCATACACAATTTCGTAAGTTCATCGCTTTTATAATTATAATTTATTTGATTTTAGATGTATTTATTTTTATATGGATCATATATATTTATGGACATATATATTTAATTGAAAAAATATATTATCATGTCGAAAAGATATTATTGTATCGAATTTGTATTGTAATCGTGTATTATATATTATAATCATATAATATGTATTTAAAATTGGCATAAATATTTTTTTGAATTTATTAGAATATATTTTGAACTTGTCAAAATATATTTTAAATTTATTAGAAAATATCAAAAATTATATATAAATTATATTTTAATTTTTGTTTTGTAAATTATCAAAGGATTATTAAATGATTCACAAACTTTTTATATTGAACCAAAAGATTTTATAAATAGACTTTATAAATTCATACATAATCTTAAATGTGAAAACATGTATTTTTTAACGATTTATAATCTTTATATATTCTGAAAAATGAAATAATTTAATTTTATGTTAATAAATATTTTATTTGGAGAGACATTTTCTGTTTGAAACTATTGAATTTTCTGTTTGATTATTTGTTTTTCAATTCATACGCTAACGAAGAAGTGTACCATAAAATTATAACATTTAATATTACCTCTCTGAAGATTGAATGTGGAAAGTTAAAATTGGCCATGTTGATGATTATGTCTGCCTATTTTGGATGGAGGCAACTGCCATGCGGAGTAGCAACTCCATATGCATATAATTAAGAGATTAGAGAGCAAATTGAGGGAATTGCCGGGAGATGTTATATGTTGTTCACGTTTGGTCTCCCTATTTCGTGATGCCTAAGGCGTTGCGCGTAGTCCTGCAATAATTAGCGTAATTAAACTTAACTACATTAAAGTCGATATCTCGTCTCGTGACAACTCGACGGGTCGGTATATTCGGTGTCTACGATCGTTTTGATTCATGGAGTAAATTCCGGGGCTCGAATGCATCATAAATCAAGGATCATTGTGACGCGTGAATTAGTTGCAACCTAGCCGCTCGTATAATTAATCTAGCACGTAAAATCGTTTACATATAGATAACAGTTGTCAGTCGCGTTTTATGCCTGCGTGCGCGTGCGCTCTGGTTTGCGATTGAACGAATATATCGTGGGATTTGTAAGAACCGTCCGGTTATATCCGGCTACCTCTGTGATAATTTACGACGATATGTATATCGCAATTGCCGATTTGTTGGAGAATTAGTGCACTCGTTAATAATTAATAGAAAGGCGAAAAACGAATCGATTTCCGCAAACGTATTATGTCTTTAAAAATTTTTGAATTGTTTTCCAAACTGACGTGAAATATAACGGGCTTAAGAGGCCGGTTGAATTTTACCGTTGGAATGTTAGAATTGAATCTAAATCTACCGTGGAATTTTAGTATACAAAGTCGAGAAATTACGAGAGTTAAAATTATTAGCAGAAATTTCAGAACGCGAGTGTTAATGGATGTAACATTACTTAGGTTAACGTAATTCCGCAATGGATAATAATTAAAAGTTGATTAATCCAATTTAAATTTTCTGAAGCGAGAAAATTACTTGTAACGAATTGCGCATGAATATATTACAGAAAGAACTTGAAATTTTCACAAGAATTATTTAACAATGTATTTTTTTTATTTAATAATATAATTCTTATTTACATTATAAGATTTAAAAATGATGTATTTATGATGTACATCAAATATAAAGAATGATAAAGAAAGCTATAATATGATCGGTCAAAGTTAGTTGTTTTCGAATAATACATTATATATTCTTTTTATTAA
>NW_017259281.1:2592147-2613159 GCF_001594045.1 Atta colombica | reverse complement strand
TATTATTCTAAAATATTTATGATTTTCTTTATCGTATTTAATGTAATTCTTATTTTATTTAATAATATATTTCTGTGAATATATTATCCTGTATTATCCTGTATTATCATTAGTACTCAGATGCTACTAAAGTTAGTATACAAATTTTTGGTCCGCGGTACACCTCTCCATTATCATTTTCTATGCTCCGCTAATGCACTTGGGTTGCGTTTTGATCATAACGCTGAAGTAATAGGAGTGCTCGGTGGTTATGTATGTTCAAATACTAGATGACGTCGATAGATCAGTGGTGCGATCGTAAAGTTAGTAGGTGCTAACGTGTGCGAAAGGAAGGAGAGGAAAAAGAATAAGATGAATAAAAGTGGGAGAAGAGAATGGACAGTGCATTTGCGCGGAGTGGTGGAATAGCCGCAGGAAGAAAGCGCGTAATTACCCTCGTAAATCTATCGGATGTTTTCGAGAAGGAAGGAAAGAGATCGGACATCTCCGGCAATGGCACTTTATCGATAGTCAGCGCGGTCGCTTAGTCTCGCTCGTAAATTCTTATTATAATTGGCGCGATTGCAGCAACGCGCGCTCGGAAATCGCGATCGGCGACAATCCGCCGTTGCAGCAGCCTTGATAGTTTGAAAAGTTGCCACCATCTCTATAAATTGTGCGAAACGATGGACGCCCGCGGGCTTTATAGTTGAAGTTTTACACGATTCACGTAAGTTGCAAAAAAAGCTCGGAGGAACCAGTATAGGAGGTAGAACTTTACCTTGTAATGAGAACGATTTTGCTTTAAACGGCTCGACGTTACGATCTGTAGAAAAAGTTGCTACAGTCTATAGATGTTCGGAAATGGTATATATAGATCATCTTTCAAGAATTATTTCGATTAATTGCGCATCGCAACGAAGAATGTCATTGCGCCGGATTGAGGATAAGTTCGCAGGAAACGATTTATCGTGTAACTGGCGCAAGATTTCCGCACGGGAATATCTTATATAACATAATCTTGATTATCTTGCTCGGATATCTTTGCTGTCTTCTACTATAAATTGTACAAAATCTGTGCGAAATGAGGTCACGGACTGCAAGAGAAAATGCACACCTATCTGCATTTTGCCGGGAACAATTCTTCCGTGGCTATAATTCAGTGCTGCCAGCGAAAAAAAGAACGGACAAGTCGTAATTTTCACTCTTTCGCGAAATAGATTCGAATATTTGAAAATTAATGCAAGATATTTTATATTCGCAACCGTCGCCATGCGATGAAATACGGGTCGACCGGCTTGTGCACTTCGTATCGAAAGTGGTGCGCGTGCAGTTTGCAAAATTTCTGCATGTTTTTTCATTTTGCTTCGATAATAATTCGATATCGTTACGATATGCGCCACCATATTGTATATTGTGGTACAAATATTGCATGAATTATAGATAACTGATGCTTATATGTATATAAATAATATTTAAGATATTATATCCAAATAATATTCATGATATTTAAACAATGCAGCAAATTGTCCTGAAATCGTTTGCAATCGATATATTAATTTATGTATAGTTGTATGTATAGTTGTGTAGTACTTATGTACGAAGTAAAATAATAATAGATCTTCCACACGCATAATTCACTGTTTCCTAAAACAGTTTCGGAAATAAGATTAAAGATTTTTCTGTTTTAGCTTCTATTTTCGTCTTTATCGACATTTCGATTGTCCTCTATCGTTCACTTCAACTCAATAGTTACAGCACAATAGTTACCTTTTTAAAATAAATTGACAATTTTTAACGTTTTGTACATTCAAAATCGTTATTTAGAGAATTCAGCGATTTTTATTAAGACATTTTTTTTAACTCTTTATCTAAGTCTTTTTTGGCACAAACAAAATTTTACGCAAAATAAAAGAACGGACTCCGATTTTCTTTCTCCTAAAATTTTATTAAAAACCATGTTATGTAATAAAGACGTTGAAAAGCAATGAAATTTTTCCATATTTTTAAAAAATCTAAAACAATAAAAAACTTAGGCTGGACAGAGAGAATAAAAATATGATTGCAGACGGGAGATTAAAATATAAAATAACTACGTATTTTATGATTTTATATAACAAATTTTTAATTTTATTTATTGCGTTTCACAGCTTTTTGTTTGACTTCCATTAATAATATTTTATCCATACCGCAAGGTAGTTTCTATGATTGATACTATAAGCATTCTTGTCGCATTACAAACACCTTCCCTATCGACACCCTCTCTTTCTCTCACATTCAATCTCGCACATTCTTTTCGGGATAAAAGTTTCGACGGGAGAGCACTTCGTTTTCAAGCTTTCCCATTTCCGTTTCCATCCCGGCCGCCTTACGGTCGCCGCCGCAACAGAACGCCTATTTCTCGACTCCTGATTCACCAAGTCGCATAGAATAGGTAGCTGCTCAACTACGGTTTAGTAGCGGTCTACATTTCGTGGAAGTGCATTTACCTATTGTTCGGCTGGCTCGTCTTTCTTTTCCGAGTTGAAAGCTTGCCCAATCTACATATCTGGCTCTTCCGCGTGTGTAAATATCCGGAGTTGCACACATGTTGCCACTCGTCGCTTCTGCATCCGTTATTTGTAATGCTGAGGTTACTTTCGTAATATCGACAGTTGTGATTTCAACGCGTAGAGTCGCTGTGAGATTGTATCCGTATTTTATTTAGAGGCGAGTCTTTTCGCGAGTAACGATTCGCGTTACTTTTGAAACGAGCTTGTAGAGTACCTACTGACATATATCGACTTGATCATTTCTCTTTTAGATAGGAGTGCACTTAAGTTATATAGGTAGCTACACACTAACACAACATTTTCTTTTCCATACTGATTTAAGTATGATCAGTTGTATACGCTGTTAGTTCTGATTTTGTTAAAAATTCTTCCTTTTTCTATAATAAAAATTCTTGAAAACAATAGATAGAGCCAAAAGTTGGTTGCTTTGAAATTGTGATCTTGGTGAGATAAGCTGCATGTTTTAAACATTAGGTTCCAAGAGATTCAAAGTTCGGCTGTTACAACGAGTGTTTACGACAAAGTCGCCGTAACTAGATTCGTGATTTTGAGATGATCGAAATCCGCCTTGTTGTGTACAAAAACATGGCGGATTTTTCCTTCCGCTTTGCCTCGTTCGTATTTCGCAAAATACCATTGGATGAGAGAGACGCGAGATTTTCGGAGCATGCGAGAGTTCGTCTGACCAGTCTGTCACGCTTGTATGTCACATAGGCAAATTAGCGTAATTTTGGTCGATCGGAATTTATGCCAAACTAACCAGATATAAACGATATTTGTTTACGTATTTAGCGGTGTGCAGTAACACCTACAATAGATAGATATAATCCGCGACGCGTGTAATTAATGTGAAATTATTCGAGCCACGACGATTCGATTTACGCGGTATTTCTCGTCGCGTTTATCCCTTACAATTGATGAGGTGGCGTTCGTAACATACGGATAACTTTGCGAATGGAACATGTATCGGGGATATGCCTGCGAGATAATTATTAGCCGCTAATTTGCAATCGTCGCCATCTGCTTAATGGCTATCGTATATGTATGCACGTAGCATACTTGATAATTTATTAACAATGCATGCATAAGTACGCGTGATATGCGCTCGTCAACAGAATTCGACGAATAAATTCTGTAAATTTTGTCTCGCAATTACGTAATTATTGGAAAATCATGATTTCTGCGAAATAATCTCTTCTATTAATATCTGTATTTTATACATTGCGTCTCTTGTTTTTAATTATTTTTTATGATAAATAACAATTTAATGGTTTCGGTGTGATATAGGAAGAAGGAAAAAAATAAGAATTTATTATACGTGTAAATACCTATTTCATCTATTATATATTTAGTAAAATTTGATTAATTAGATAAATGTGTTTTAATTAATTAGATACAATGTTTTAAATATATATGATACGATGAAGACTAATCTGTGCATTTTAATATAATCTCTGGCTTACAACTTAGATCGCTGTTAATTGAAGAAGTTGACACCGACATGCGGTTTCTAGGGATCCAAATTCCGTAACTTTTGTTAAATAGCTCAGCTCAGTGACGCTGCAGCGAATTCCTCAATTAGGACTTCCAACTTAGAGATAGCTAAAAAGATTATGTGGTTTCTAATGTTTTAACTGTTTATCACTTTCGGCTGAAAAATTCAGTATTATGCCGAATTGCTTTATTTTAACAACTGCTGTTATATCTGCAATCATTTAAGTACAAGGAAAAGTGTGATGGCAAATTTTGTTATTTTTGAAAACATCTGTATTATTGTACTACTAACTATTATATTTTACGCCATATTTTTTGTTATTTGCGTTATATTTCAATGCATTATTTCGTAATTTCCAATAATGCGATTGTAGCACGCTATGGAAGCTCACTGTATTGAATTCATGTGATACAGTTTTAAAAGCTGCATTATCACATTTAATGCTCATTTGTTCCACGGCATTGGTAGAAATTGAAATCTGAAGCTGCTGGAATATCCTTTCGCAGGACAAATTAACCAACACCAATCGTTTTATAAATCGAAGCGCACTAGATAACCGCGTATCGCCATTTCATGTCCATTTTACTGTAAGTTATATGCGAATTTATTGCCACTATATCTCGACAAGCTTTTCACGTAGACATACCACACATTTACTCTGTTGCTATTTATTGCCATATCGTATCTGTTTAATCAGTTTCACCCTAATGGTCAAAAGTATCCAACATCAATAATAATTATCTCAAAAATGCAGTTTACAGAATAAAAAGCGTTTCACGCGTAACATAGATTTTTACTATGTGAGTTATATGGATCGGCTTTTTATCGGCTTTCGTCATCCGTCAATATGTTATATTGGAAACTTTTACGCCACGATTTTATAAAATATAGTACTTATTATATATATATTTTATACATTGCATTTTAATGCAAGATTTTCATATTTTCTTATTATAATAGTTCGACGATGTGTTAATAATATGACCAAAGAACAAATTATAAATATACTCTAAATACCTTTATTGAGCATCGATAGAAATTATTAATGTGATACACATTTCCAATTTAAATACTTGTTTAATGTAATAATGTCAGATTGTTACATATATGTGTATGAGTTACTTAGATATCGTCATTTTTACGAGGAAGAGTTTGTACAAAGAATTAGGTGCAGCATGCGGGTGGGAATCGGGGCAGCAACTTTCCGAAAACCGAGAAGAGCAGGATGGCGCAATGTTGCCGCCGGTGCAACGCTGAATCACGGCTGCATCTGTCGTATATTAGTTTCCATTTCAGTTTCCAGCTATACGGAACTTCCGAATTTTCCTCTTTCGTCTCATGCGCGCACCTCCACACTTTGCTTCATCGCGAAAGCGGCGATGAGGATGTTTCGTGGCGTCATTACGTAACTACTTGCAAAAAATATCCTACGTTGCAACTGCTTAATTAGAGGTACTAGTGGTCTAATTATGTTCAGAGAGGATCTGCGGAAAGTAAGCAATTTCGTGTACGCACAGAGAAAGAGAGGGGGGGAGGGGGAGGGGAATGAAATTCCGCAAAATTTCATCTGGTTTTTTCTGTCACTTACCAATAGCGACTAATTTTTGGGCGCTAATTTTGCGGAAATGTGGTATAATTTACGTTTCTCTATTATCATACGAACAAAATCGACTGTCATTTAGCATGGACAGCAATTTCAACCGTGAAAAAATTCGAAAAACTTTTGTAATAATAGAAAATACTTATTGTAATAGTAAGAAATTAATGTATTTTTTAAATTACTTTTTTATCTACTTTTTCATCTACTTGTTATTTATTTACAATAGTAAATATGCAGCAGACATATTGAAAAGATTATTTATTAGATGCCAGGTATCTATTTTATATATAAATATTTTCGATAAAATTTTATTGGAAAATTAAAATCCTCTTTTTCTTGATTGATTTGATTCTCAAGACTTATCAAAAGCTTCTTTCCTTAGAATTGGAATTTTCAGTTTCATGTATATTTTCCACATTTATACATATATGCTGGCGTATGTATGTACTATCTGTCACTCGCCAACAATCCCATAAAAACTTTAGATATTGGCTATGGCTAAGTCCCTAAGGATTAATATTGTTGTTTCTGAATGCCTTTAATAGTTATTGTTGCGACAAGTCTTCGTAGCGAAAAGTCCACATGATGACACTTCCATGAAAAGTAAAAAGCATTATAAAAGACCATCTTGCAAGATTATAGCGCGTGAGAAGAAATAGAGATAAGTTCTTATTGTATGGAGTATGGATACGAAATATGTTTAAGTCGAAAATATCTATTCTCTGATACTAATTTTTAGAAAATTATTAGTTTTTACAATAAAGAACAATGTATTGAGTTCATACTAAAACAAAATTATTTTACCAATTATAAGATTTGTCTAATGAGATTTTGAGAATGACATAATAGACGATAAATTTCGTTGAAAAGTTCCACGATCAAGCACGTTCCAGATTTTTCCTATCGAGAGACGTTTGAAATAAAATTACGTTTTCTACCTACGACTTCTCGACGTCCTCAGTAAAGAATAACGCGTATTTTATTTCGCAGCATCAGGTATGTTCAATGACATCGTACATATAGATTCAATGACAACGTACATTGCATGAATGTGAATGAGAAAAAGGTAGTAGAGGCACAGAATTTCTTTGAAGAGTACTTCCAAGTCCGATGAAAATGAAATTAAGAAACTAGGAGATTGGACTATCATATTACACTTTCTCATGAGAAAATGTACATTGTCTTAGTATTCGCGCCTGCGAAATATATTTTAATAACTGCATAAAAGAATGTTTTTACAGTTCGCGAATTTACACTACTGTATGTTGTAAGAATTTAAGGAATTAAAACAATTTATTTCATATATAATATTAATATTTATATTACTAATTTCATTCTCTAAATCTGAATGAATGGATAATCACTGATATCAGTGCCAAGTGATGCCACTGATAATCATTGAATCATGAATTAAATTCCTAGCTAATTTTTATTATGATCTAACTAATCTTGTTTTGTGCTTAAATTCAATGAATATGATATTGGAAGATTGAAATTAACGTACAAATATCAATTTATATAATGCTAAAATATTCTTCCTTTTTTAGTTGAATTTCACTGATTATCAGCCATTAGATAATTAGTGATTATTCACTGATTCAGATTTAGAGAGTAATCAAATAAGAAAGTAAACGGGCAATTAGGAATTGGCGCTGTAAGTATTGTATACTTAAATAATGTGTGTATACTTAAATAATTGACAGACCTGAACGTCTAAAAAAATCGTATATACTTACATGTCACGAACATTTTGACTAAATTCTAGCCATCTTCAGCGCTGAAAATTTGTGTTTACAAGAGTTTAGCTGAAACGATCGTGATATAAGTACACATGTAAGTACAATTTTTTAGACGTTGATGTGTATCAATTATTTAAGCGTAACATTTACAGCGTCGATTTCTAATTACTACGTTTACTTTCTTATTTGACTCTCTATTATTGACTTAAGGAATTTTTTAACTCTTAATTTTTATTTTTTTTTATCTCGGTAGTAACTCTTTTTTTTCAATAATCAGATAAAATTTCAAAAATTCATATGTAGTTTTAAATGTTGTGTACAAACTTATGAATAAATAACCAGATGGTTTACACGACACATTTTACAAAAAAAGACAGTTTATTTATTTTACCTAATATTTTTATATTGATAAGAAATATATTTTGATTTTTAGAACAAAACTATGAATAATTTTCTTTGAGTTATATTGCTTTTACATATACAGAGAATATAAAAGAATATGGATAATAAAAATCAATAACCATGTTGAAATTGATACTGATTAAATTATAAATAAAATGAAATAGTAAAACCTCTGCAGATTCAATGGTTAGTGTGATTAATTAATTCGAGTTATTTTTGTTATTTTTATTGAATAAAATTTTTGGAGCAAAGATATAATATTGCTGTTAGATATATAGGTAACATTCAGCTTATTTGCCAATACTTCGATTTCACGCTTCATGAGATAAAAGAATGTACATTGTATGAGTGCTTATGTTCTGATTTTTATACTCTCTTCTTATTTATAAACAATGTCTTACTCTTATAGCAAATACATTTTCCAATCGATGTTACTCCTAATAAGACAATTATAGCAATCTTAAATAAATTCTATAGTTTCGTAAAATGAAAATGAAAATTATTATAAATAGCTGATTTTGTTCTTTATATAATTTTTAATAAAACATGCATAAATATATTTTAATATTTTACATTACAATTTTACATTGCAATTACAAATTGATAAATGCTTTTTGACAATATAATATTTAAATGTTTTAAAATTAATTTCGAAGTAATTTAATAATATTGATATACATTACATATGCTGTACATATTTTTTTCATTTGCTGTAATGATACATAATTACTGCTAATTATGCAAATGTTTGTAAGCGTGACACGAAACATTCAGGAATTATAGTAATTATGAATAAATGGTATGTGCCGATATATCTTCGTGAATACCACACAAATTATTTAGATGAAAAGCGTCAGTGGAAATATCATGAACGTTTTGGCCCTTGTTAAGCATTATTTAATATTGTTATCTCGATTGGTATAATATTCCAAATGTTTATAATTTGGAAAATGTAAAAACATGAAACGTATTTGTTACATTCCATTACTACGATATGAAATTTTATAATGTTTTACAAAATAGAATGAATTAAAGCTGACATAAATATATTTCGTGCCAAAAGGTTCCATTTTATTTAAATAAATTTACAATTGTTTTAGATGAATTAAAAATTTGAAGTAATATAAATTCTATTTTTATTATTAGATGTTATGTTAAAATAATATATGAATTTCAATTACATTACATTTTCTGTATAACATAATATTTCAATTAATTGAAATAATTCTATTTTTGATCAAAGAAGATCTTAGTGCTTTATTAATACTTTATAAACTATCGCGATAAAGTTTGTCGGACTTGAAATGCAATTGCAAACTGAAGCTGAAATTAATATCAAATTAGATTGATTGTCCATTTTAACAGCGAAGTTAATAAGTATTTTAAAACTTGTAAATAATTTATTGAGAAGAAAAATATAACCTCAGCGGATATGTGAAGTTAGCACCCCAACTATAGTACTCAGGATTAGAGTTCCCGTTTCCTTTTGACGAGACAAAGAATTCTATATAATTTATAACAAGAGTTCCGCTTAATAATTATTTTTAAATTTTAATTAATAATTTTTAAATAATTTAAAAAAAAATGGGGTGCTAACTTCTCAGCGAAATTCGAGATCGAATAGAACTGAGCAGTTTAATAGCTCTATTTTGTGAATATCTAAAATTCCTGATACATAAAAAACAATTTTGACACACAAGAAAATTTATTTAAAAAATTTATTTAAAAAAAAAATTTTTTTTTTGAAAAAGTTCATTGAACATTTTTTGAGAAATTGAATAGAGAGATTGAGATTGAGATTCTAATTGAAGTTCTGGACAGTTCTCGATGTTATAACGGAAAATATTAGGTGAAAAAGCGATTGGATGACTACCTAAGGAAATACGTATTTCTGCAACCGATTTTTCAAATTTCGTTTTAAATATCTTTATATATCTCTTTTATTTTTGAATCTGTGTTGGTTTTAATCGCTGAGAACTCTTCGAAATTGTTAGAATGACAATTAATGTATCACAGAACTATTTTATAAAAAAAATTTTTTCAAATTTTTTTTTTATAAATTTTTTTGTTTATCAAAATTGTTTTTTATGTATCAGGAACTCTAGATATTCACAATATAGAGCTATTAAGTTGCTCAGAACTATTCGATCTCGAATTTCGCTGAGAAGTTAGCATCCCATTTTTTAAAAATTATTTAAAAATTGTTATTAAATGAATCTCGTATTAAAAAATACAGAGAACTTTTCGTCTCGTTAAAAGGAAGCAGGAACTCTAATCAGAACTATTGTATCTAAAAATTGATTTTTAAAACATTTTTAATTTTTTTTTTGATTTTTCAAAATTTTTTTTTATGCATCAGGAATTCAGGTATTTACGAAATGAAGCTATTGAGCCGCTCAGAACTATTCGATCTCGATTTTCAATGAGAAGTTAGCACCCCATTTTTTAAAAATTATTTAAAAATAATTATTAAGCGGAACTCTTATTATAAATTATATAGAACTCTTTGTCTCATCAAAAGGAAACGGGAACTCTAATCAGAACTCCTGAGTACTATAGTTGGGATGCTAACTTCACATATCTCCAATCTCAGCCAGGGTTTAAACTAGGAATGAACTCTTTCCATAAGGCTGGGCATAGCAATTTGACTATTTAGACATGAAATATTTATCGCAGTAACTTAATATTTGTTATAATTATTTAATATTTGTTTGTATAAGGTTTATATAAGGTATATAAGGTATATATAAGGATTTGTTTGAATTTTTTTCTGTAATTTTACCTTATATTTATCTTTTGAAGTTTCTCGAAATAGTAAGAAATGATAGATTCCCATTTTGGCTACGTGCCATGTGCGAGCAAACGGCACGGGAAAAGTGGAAAGTCATTGAACAGAAGACAGAGTATTTCTCTATATCTCTAAATTCTGAATTAGTTAGGAAATTCTTAACTGTACAACATATTGGAATTAGTGAAAATTCATGATTGTAAAACATATTGTCATGATTGTAACTTGTCTCAATCTTTTATCTTATTATTTCTCGATGGATTTTAACTTTATTTTTTTTGTTAACCTTTTACGAGATTGTTGTTTTTAGAGATTTCTCTCATTTTTTGATCGTCTATCAATTATATCAATTTACAAATCCTGTTGGTACTTTAAAACATAATTTTTTAAAGATAAATGGCAATAGTGTATTTTTATCTTAGTTTTAAAAATACTTTAGTAATGATAACTATTACGAAATTACTTGAAACTAGAAAATTGCATAACACGTGAACTATTTTTATGATAAAAATAATATCAAATCGAATGGTATTATCTTTTTTTTATATTCCTCTGTCAGATTGTAATTGGAAGGTCTGCTGACTGATTAAATCGTTATATCAAATATTTTACGTGATAGGAAATTCAAAATGTGTGAGTCACTCCACCACATGTAAAGGGAAATTGGTCTGAATGCGGGTGGAAAAAGCGTGCCTGCGTTATAAATCAACCTTTTTCCCAATGAAGAGACATTCGGCTAAAATTTGCCATCTGGATGCTCTTTCGATGCAAGATAATTCGTTATCTTACTTTCATTTATGGTGCGGGAAATAAGATCTATGGGGTGCACAGTGCGTCTCAAAAACATCAAAATATGAAGCCTCTTCAGCATTTCAAATTTTTTTTCAAGCAGAAATTATTTACCATAAACATAAAAAATTTATAATCTTTGTTTTAAATATAATTTTTATACATTGGGATAAATTATACCACAGGAAATAATTCTGATAATAAACGAGTAACTGAATTTATTAAGAATTTTATAGATTAGTTTAAAAAATCAGAAATGTGTTTATATTTTAATTAGCTTATATCTATTTTCAATGTTCTTAATATTTGCTATTCATTTATGCAAATAGAAGAAGAAGATTTGCAGAAAATGGTATCAATTTCCTAAACATTTAGTTTAATTCCTTCTTTATTATTCCACGTTTTAACTTTGAAAAAATGTCCTGTTTTCTTTTAAATGTGGAATGGGATATCTTTAGGACGATGAGACCTGAGATCATGAAATAGCGTAGCGTTTCAGCAGTTATCCGCAGGATAAGGATTTCTACGAGAGTAACTCGCGCGCGCTAGTGGCTCTAGCTTATTCGTAATCCGTGAATAATGAGCTCTGCACTCGGGATTCTTAATCCCATATTGTGCGTCTCCATGGGTCGCGTAAGATCGTCTCATTTGAGTATCATACTGGATTATACTAGGTATATGTACACATGATGATTCGCATAAAAATACGGAAATACAAATGGTTTATTCGATATAAACGTACAATGTGAATATACTTGCATATTTATATCTCTGTAAATTGCTACCTCATATAAAGATGAAAGTTTCTAGAAAATGAATGGACCTCGATTTTTCATTTCTCTATGATTGCTGTATACAGACATTGCTGTATTCTTTTCTTGAATTTAAAATTACTTTTGGGCTCCCTTTATGTTTGATCTCAGATCGTATTACACTGTAAATTATATCTGGGGATTTTGATAGTGTGGATGGTTTGAGGGGAATATATACTTTACCTTTGAAACACATCGGAAGAACGCTTTTGCTCGCAAATCGGATTCGAGCGCTTTAATATCGCGTCCATACTTAATCCAAAAGTAGCAAACTCCATCTCGACGACGACACTTCTTAATCCTTGCATTATCCTGCGTGTCTACGGGTCAGGCAGGCACGTCCTTTCAAGCTCTTATCCCGGTACTCACGGAGGGGGGCGGAGCATTTCATAAATCCTGGCGCAAAAGATAAGTGGGCCTTGTCTCCCGTCCCACTTTCTTGGCAGCGGTTCATGACCCACCAGAATTTTCCTGACATTTTGGAGCGATAAACGAAGCGAGAACTGCGATCCCAAGTCGTTCCAGTTTGAAATTAAAATCTCGATTAGCATCGAATTCTATCCAGTACGTGGAATGATGCTCGACACCATTCATCCTATGTTGCGGAAAAAGTTGATTTGTATGATATTGTGTTAACTTCAATGAAATAAGTATTTTCTTAAAAATTGTATTTTATAATACTTTATGTATTTAAATTTAGAGCTAGATTAACAGCTTTATTTCAACTTGACATTAATTTGTTTTTGTTATAAATTACTGAAAATTAAATTTGTGTGATAATCTTGTTTTAATGAAATATTCGAAACAATAATTTTCTACTGTTTACAATTTTATTTTACTGTAAGTGAGGTATGACGAGACGATATCAATTTTTTAAAATAAATTGGTATATATTTAAAATTAGGTTGCGGTCTAATCCTTACAATGTTATTTGTTTTTTAACATTGATAAACAACAAGAATTAATTGATTCCAAGAGTATTGTAAGTGTAAATTAATTGGACCACAGCTTTAAATTTTTTTTTTTTAGATTACATTTTTCGAAACAGAGTGAAACAGAAGAAAAAGTATTATGGAAAAGTATAATTAACATAACTAAACAGATTAAGTTTATAAATTTTCGTGATAAATGTTAAGTTTATTAAATATTAAATTTATGAGTGACAGGGCAGAAAATAAGTCAAGTCCATTGGTCAGTAGAATACCGGTTCATAATTGTCCGCACGATATGAAGCCATAAAGGCAATAAAGAGCCGGATGTGTTTCAACCATACGAAGGTGAAACACGAAGCGTCGACGTAATCAGGCATCAATCCGGTTTCTGGAGCACCGTAAAGTTACCGAGTATCTCTGATGTTCTGACGTTCGCCACCCTCGAGGCTCCGTAAATGTTCAGCCTACAATTTGCGAGACATTCATCGTTATCTCGTTAAGCGCTTTACATACAAACGATCATACCCGCATTGCCCACCGGACGATTAACTGATCATCTATTTGTTTTGAAAATTTCAACACTGTTCTGAGAGATTTACGAGAGTCTTCTGAAATTTGCAATGTTCTACTTTTGAATTAAATTTGACGGATCGACTTTATTAAAAAAACTTAACTGTTTAATCTATTGTTTTCTATGCTGTTTTATTCTATGCTGTTCTATACTGAATTATTCGAGAACAGATCGAATAATTATTATGTTATTTTTTTAAGTATTAGATATATTTTTATTAAAAATTCAGTAATACTTACGATTATAGTAATACTTTTGATTGAGAATAATATATGAGAATAATATTCTTGGGTATGTCTATAGTTCAAAAATATCTCAATAATTCTTTCATAATAGCTGCTAATTCCGACTGATCTCTTATGTAAGCTTTAAATTAAATGGTTCTTATTAATCCTGGTAATATTTCAATTGCGAAATTTATCAAAAGCTTATACTCTTTAATGCTTTGGTTAAAAATGCTTTGGTTATTAAAATTTCTTAAATGCGAAGATTAAATAAATATTTTTAATTATCAGGAAAAGTTTATCAGAATTTTTGTTTAATAATGAAAGATATTGTCAAATTAATTTTATAAAGTATTTATTATATTAGTAGCCTTTCATTCTATAGTAATTACTTTTTTGCTAAACTTACACTGAAAGAAAAGATTGGTTGCTGCAACAATTTAGATAGTAAAATATGACATAGCATTTTTATATGGCTGCAGCAATCAGTTTTTGGTTATAGCAGCAAATTTTTAGTTGCATTAGCCTATCGAAATCATATACTGACATTGCGGATAGATGTATACATATAATACAACTAAAAATTTGCTGCTACAATCAAAAACTGGTTGCTGCAGCCATATAAAAATATTATGCCATATTTTACTATCTAAATTCTTGCAGCAACCAATCTTTTTTTTCAGATTTATTAGTTATATGGAGCAACGAGTTTCAGTAATAAATTCGTAATGTTTCTTTCCATTATTTTTTTCTATAAACAGAGATCAATTAGAAAAAAATTATATGTATTTCTTTTGTCATTTTTTTTCTTAGAATCGATTGGTGCAATCAGTCGTTTCTTTCTATAATCAATATTTAATTATTTGTTTATAACAATTGTTTTGAATATTTATTTTGATTGTTTTTTTTATGTAAGAAATATTTTTCATTTTTGCTTCGATTCTATTTTTAATTGTTGGTTTTTTTTTGCTAATTTTGCTGGTTTCTTTAATTATAGGTTTAATAAGTTAAAAAAGATATTGAATTTAAAGAAATTTGTAATATTAATTTTTAATATCTTAATGATTTGTATCAGCTTTTATTTCTTTAACTTTTGATATATAATTGTACGTACATGTGTTATTCCTTCTTGCGAACAAAAAAAAAGTAAAAAAGCGAAATCTTTTCATACACATTATACTGTTAGATTTTCCGTTTCCGTAGAATATGTGTCCACATCTTATTAAATGAAAGGAAAGAGCCTGATGGAGGAAAAGGCGAGGGATTTGCAAGTACTCAGGATAGGATAATGTAGAAAACTTTGAGAATACCTAATACAGTTGATACAAACACAACACAAATGAGAAGGACAAAGTTAGCGCGGAAGTTACAATCACGCTAAGACTTTGTTCCAAAAGTAATAGTTATATCGTCTTGCTCGTTGTTAAACAAATTTCGAGAGCCGGCGGCGTTCCATACGTCGGTGACGGTTACAACGATGCGTCGAGGCGCAACTTTAATTCTACTTATGCTTTACCACGCAACGATAGACACAAAGTGCAGTCGGTACAACGCGAGAATTATACATAGCTTGGATTCTAATTATGTTATACGTGATGTATAACAACGAGGCCACGTGACATAAGTGCATTTTATCTTGCTAACATTCTATAATGTCGATGCGCATAGTCGAATGAACTATGGAATTTTTACTATGCGATCATAAATCCATTTATTAACGTTTGCTGTGCTTAGAGTGTTCATTACGTTTATTTCAGCATTAAAACTCGCAATATTTATCATGCTTTTTTTTGTTTGCTTTTAAAATGACTTTTGCGCATGGTTTTACTCCATACAGTAGTTACAGAACAGTTACTTTCTCTAACTCCTCAGTTAATTCTCAATGTGTCCAGCAAATACTATTCCTATTTAGTTTTTAATTTATTCTCTTTCGTATGTAATATTAAGGTTGTGTTAAGACTTTATATCGTATCGTTAAATATTTATATTATATAAAATACGTATATTAAAAATAATCGTATATCTGTAAGGAATGTGAATATAATCATGAAAATTGCGAGAGCTATTAAATTATATAAAATTAAGTTATAAATTAAATAATTGATAAAGAAAATATTGCATTAATATCGTGACATACCAATTAAGTTATATGACACAAAAATTATATGCATGCTATCATATAGTTTTTGTACTATTATATAATTTAATTGATTTATGTATGGTTGAGCAGAGTGGATCTCATATCGTTATGCATTTATGTGATTATTTTCGCACACGTAGCTTCATTTGCGTTATCAGATCTTCTGGACAAAGCGTATGTCGTAGTTTCGCCAATGAAATCAACCAAGTGCAAGTTCGCTAATCTCGTTGTAAGCCGGAAAATCGCCCTGAGGCCCACAAACCTCGTAGGATTAACACGTATGGAGCAAGGAAATCCCGACAACGGGAGCTTCGCGAATTTACATCTGCAAAAATTCGATCCCATACTTGAAATTGAATAATACATGTAAAAAATATAGACAGGAAGGTAAATGTACGTATAATGATATATAATTAATATAATTAAGTAATTAAGATAAAGAATATAATCTTTCTGTTGAGCACATCTAAAAAATATGATATATATTTATTAGAGTTTTCTGACAGGTAGGTCTTGTAAGGTATATTGAAAGATATCGATCGAATAGATTTTTTAAACTAACAAATTACTTTAACTATTTATGTGTATGAGGATGGGAGCTTGGTCGGTGGTGTTGCAAGCATCCTTGTGGCTTGACCATCCTTGATGCGGTATGGGGTCGACGGCAATATCCGTTCAACGTTGTTAAGTTGGGTTGGAGACTGCCTCGATTGCAGGCATTAAAGTGCAGAGCGGCGAAGCGGTTTACGGCTTTACTAAATCAAATTTAAACTCATGATAAAGTATGGGACACGCGTTTAATGTATAAATCCTGCGCTTGATTTTGCTTGTTCCAATTTTCAATTTCTCTGTTATTGGTAATTGATTTATAATCAATAAAAAAATAATACTTTTTAAATTCTTTTCCAAACAATAGTAAATTTCCCGAAGATTTTTTCGCGCTAAACACTGCTATTGATAGAATTGGCGTAGCACATCAGAATTTTGAGTAAATTGAAGTGCAATGAACTAAAATTGAGGTTTCTTGATTATTTTTATGACAAAACTAAAACTTGTTTTTAAATAAAATTTACGGCATATCGAAGTACAATTCAAAAACTTTCAAATAGATTTTAGTACGATCGTAAAATTTAAATAATTTATTTTCATCAAGTTATAGTTATTTGAATTTTAGATTTTCTGCATAATCACAAACAATTCATCTAAAAATCACTTTTTTTTTCTTCAAAGTGCCATAATACATACCCCAAAGATTTTTTTGCGCTGAATGCGATACCGTTGTCAAAAATCGCATAACATTCAGAATATTTAGTAAATTGAGGTTTTTTGGTCCATTTCATTTTATTTTATTAAAAATCGTGATATGCTACGTAAATTCTGACAACGTTATCGCGTTTACCGCGAAAAAATCTTCATGGTATGTACTATGGTATTTAAAAAAAAATATATTATACAGAAAGTTCAAATAACATGATGATTTGATGAAAATAAAGCGTACAAAAAAATAACATGTTAAAATTCATTTAAAAACTCTTGAATTGTATTTTTAGATGCTGCAGACTTTGTTTAGAAACAAGGTTTTGTTTTGCCATAAAAAATGCCGTGAAATAGTAAAAAAAAACGTCAATTTTGACCTATTTCATCTCAATATATTTAAAATCTATAACATATGGCAATTCTACATAATGTTCAATGCAAAACAATTTTCGAGAAATGTATTTTGGAAAAAAAGAAATACTTATTATACATATCTTATAAATAAATTACAGCTTAGAGAAACATTTACATTTTTCCAAGTGATAGTATAACATCTTAATTTTCTCTTTTTGCTACTTGCAAAGCTACTTGCGAACATAAATGAGGATTTGAAATTTAAGTATACTACAATGTTAAAAACACTCACGACTTTTAAAGACTAACAAATGAACGACAGACAAAAACGGAGGGAACTGAGTTTTATTGCAGGATTTAGAAGCGCGCTCCTCATTTGTAGTATACACGTTCACGCAATTAAACTACTTCTCCACTTCGCCAGGCTGCCGCTTTGGAACAATATCAATCGTACCGTAGCAAAAAGAGCTCCGTGGCCGCGAGGCGAATGGAAAAGTTTATCGGTCGGCTGGATAGAGCCATCCGAGGGCAGATGGTGTGAGAAGAAGTTCACCATTAGTCTTCTCGACGTTTCCATCGTGAGCGACCAATCGTTTTCTGAGAGACGCCTCGACTCCTTTAAAACGATCAATTCGTGTACGATGATTATTATCGTTCATAGTATTGTCGTTATTACTACAATCATTATCGTCATAATAATTTTTTTCTCACCTTTCTGAGTAATATAATGATTGCCACCAGCGTAGCGACACATTCGCGAGAGTTGCCCGCTTTGTGAGATTTAGAGGGATGCTTAGCCCGAATCGAATGTTACTCGGACGTAAACTCGCCGAGGAAACTTTCGTAAGTGGGTAGTTTTCCTGAGAAATTACTTGCATCAGTCAGTCGTAATCACTATACTGCACGGCTCGCTAGAAATGTAAACGCATCTACTAACTCACCACTTGCAATATTTCCCGTAACACAATAGCTTACTGTTGTCCGACAATGTTTCGCAGTTACAAAGTTTTATATTTTTAAAGATTTGCAATGATTTTGCGAGGAGAATTTATGGTTGGCTCCGATATCTACATTTAAAAATTACAAAATAATATCGAAAATAAAATCTGTTGTTTTGTTTGCTTTACATTCTGTGTTTATACTCGTTTTATATTTATACGCTAAAAGAACTTGTTGAAATAGGAATGATTCGTTTGCCATTGGAAAAAAATTGAACTGCATTGATCACATGTTGGGTATATGTTTCGAGCATTTTGATATTTTTCGATCATGGCTGTCCGAGTTTGCACTTACCGTTTAACATGTAAATAACAAGGGGATAAAAAATTCGAGAGCGAATCTAAGAGTACAAGCAGGATTGTGATAAAAAGGCACGAAGGGGTTAAACGTATAGAGACATGAGGGAAGATGGATTGGAGATAAAATAAGAGCAGAATGAAAAAATTGTCGGATAGAGAACAGCATCAGAGGAACGGAGGATGAGGGCAGGACGCAAAAGATATTATGCATAATGCATGCACGTGTATGTCGTACACATAAGTAATACGTTATCTGGCATTAGCGAGGTCATAATCGTAAGCCGCGATTACATTGGCGGGCATTACATAACTCAAACCATGCCGTAGCGTGCCAAAGATTCGATCCTGTGCGATCATTCCTGATCGGTATTCCTATTACGTGAAGCAAATATCCGGTGAGGAGTAATTTACTTCTGAAATATTCTATATCGCAAAGTACAACGCGAATTGCCGGGGGGGTAGATTATTATATTTTCAATATTAATAAACCACCGCTTGTACGATGCTTTATTAATCGTAGTGGCTTTTTTGCCATGTACACATTCACGATTGAAATTATATCTTGCATGCAATATGTATCGGTTAAATGATGATACATTAAATTTAAATATATTTAGTTTCGTTATTATTACTTATTTTTCATCTTCAAATTTCCAGTATGGCCATTTAAAATGTAATTTAATCGGTTTATTAATTAAAACTCTACTTTTTGTAAAATATGTAATTAAAAAACATTAAATTGTATGAATAAAATAATTTTGTTGTACAATATATTTATTTTTCATAAAATAATTCGACAAATAGTGCTAGTATTTTTCTTGTTACGATTGCTTAGTATTTGCATTTACAGAAACTTCAATATTTACTGATAATTCATTACGATAAAGATTAATTAAAATTCTGAATTAAACAAAAAGTCGGCAAATATCAAGTATATTCTTCATAAATTGACTAATGAACGAATCTTTGATGGACGAATTGTAAATTAACTGAGAGAAACATGTAAATATCTTGATTTATCGAGAAGCTTTTTGTATTCACGATGCGATATGTTAAGCTGTTTTCAGTTGTGGGCTCGCTGGTTGGGAACCATGCGCACTTTCATTTAGTTGCTCATTCATTCGAGCAGCCAAGAGCGAAAGGTTACACAACGCGGAATGAGTTCAATGTAGCAGATCGGTGGTAGGATAAAGGGATTCGATCAGTTACCCCTGACACCCGCCCATTTTCCATTTACCTTCGTGCGATGGGAAACGTCATTACTTTCGGCAAACAAGTGACCGAACCTCGTGGCGGGAAAGCCTCGCGTCACTCTGAAATATTTATGGCGTAGTCTTTTACGTCAAGCGCATAAAAGAGCTTCACTACAAAAATTACTCTCGTCAACGTCGTCTCCCTTTACGGTTACTGTTACCGTTACTATCTTGCTCGGATTGGTTCTTAGGCCTTTCACGTGCGTGGAATTTTAGTATCAACAATTATCTTGATTGACTCTGGGCACAAACTTCATCGTAAAATGGTTTAGGTATACCATTTAGTCTACATATCATTCCACACAATGGATAATGTATGGGATCAATGTGACATTATATTATGTCGATAATATAATGTCAACATGTTGACAATGTAAATCAGCGGCAATCAGGTATTTCTCTTGCCGTCACAATTATGCAGTTGTATAATTATTACGCACGAAGTAATTTTGACACAGATGATCGATTGGCGGTAGTAGCGAAAGATCGATTCGTTGATCTGCCAATGAGAAGCGTATCGTAACACGCTCGGCGTAATAGGACCATAAATCGTACTGGATTAACCGGGATGCCAGAATTTAAATGTCGGCGCTTGGTGTCCCCGAGGGCTCAGAGAACATACGCGACAACTGACTGTATACACGTGGATGTTAGCCTTCTTTGATCGATGAGGCTGCAGAACAACAGCGTTAGGATAATTCCGAATGCTTTTGCTACACCATAGGTTCCATCAAGAGCAAAATTAGATAGTTTATTTTCTATAAAAAAGAAAAGAAAAATTTTTTGCAAAGATAGAAAGAGGAATCGAGAAGGAAAAAAGAAGCAAA
>NW_017259281.1:2590637-2592047 GCF_001594045.1 Atta colombica | reverse complement strand
TATATATATATATATAATAAATGTATACTAAAATTTTAATATTCTGCGTTTCAATTTTCCTTCAAAATCGGCATGAACTTTCCGGACAATATATATAAAATTTTTGAACAAATCTTAATATTAAAAATTAACTTTCATTTATTTTACACATGACTACACATTATTATATTGTCTGTAATCACGTATTATTATATAAATATCTGTTTCTTATAATATGAGATTATAACTTAACTGTATGTATAAATATGAAATTAAAGTATACTTGTAATCAGTTATAATTAATTTTGTTATATATCTGAAAAGATTCAATTAGATTTATCTTGAAATATATTGGATAAAAATATTGTTAAATTTATAGATAAATAAAAGTTAATATCATTAAGATAATGTTCGATTTCGGTAAAAATAAACGTTTGTTTATTGGAAATCATGATGTGATGGAAATCGTAACTTTTTATGGTATATGAAAGCATCACAGTAAAAATGTATAAAGAATTTATACATTTAGCTCTTTTCTCTTGCAATGTGAAAGATGAGACTTCAAAAATAAAAAGAAATTAAATTCCTTAATTAGTGTTTGATTACATAAAAATAGCATTCTTTCGCGTATGAGTTATAATGTTCTTTATTTGTCACGTTTTATTTTTATAATCAATACATAGGCTCGTAATATAATTTTTTTTATATTAAAGTACTTTGAACTACATGTCCTTGTTAGAACAATTTCCTGTAATTTTTAACTACCGTTGCTTTTTTTTTTACTTACCGAAGTAAATTACTTCAAACAGGTTTTTATAGAGAAATTACGTCGCAATAAGAGACTGAAGGTATTTTCATTACAAAAGTGTGGTGTAAGTATAAGTTCACAAATAATTGTGGTAGGATGACAAAAAGTAACTTATTTAATAGATGATAAAAAAGTCATATAACTCATTATTTATCTATGGGACAGTAAAAGAGAATGGCATGAAAGATTCTTTACGACATTTGAGGGATTTTAATATTAATTATGTTATGAATATTAATTAAAATAGTTTTTCTTTCAAATAACTGTCATTAATGTCTTATTAGTTATTAATATTTATTAGTATTAACTATACTAAGTGTACTAAGAGTTGAATGTGAACACATTTCTTTATGTATCTAAACTATAATTATATTTATCTCTTCGAGAGAACGAAAGTTATCTTCATTACACCAAAAGATTACGTGGCTTCCCTACTGTTATATAACTATGATTAATAGATACTTATACCGGTGCGCATGGATACATATATGGGCATGCGTGAAATGGGAAATCTCAAGGTCCCGGTCGGCTTGAAAGGCGTGGTATTTATAAGATCTACACCGTATGAAAAATGACATTCCCGCTTCCTTTTAAAGTATAATATTAATATCTATAATAATACA
>NW_017259281.1:2585952-2590537 GCF_001594045.1 Atta colombica | reverse complement strand
AAATAATCCCTACAGATATATATATATATATATATATGAAATTTCCATACTTAGAATTACAAAATAATCTCGTCTGTCAGTTATACATCTTAGATTTCTTTACTCCTTTCTCTTAAATAACCATTATTAAATCATATCGTCGGCGGACAGCATTGTGCTCTGGCATACGCACACTGCACACGTGACCTAATGCTCGCATGCGGCACAATAGCAGCCTATACACTATTTAACAGATGACTTTGTCATAGGAAACGGAACGAACGTTGCGAAAGTTCGGCGGATGGGCATTCACGGACCTAGGGGCGGACTTTTGTTTTAAGACTTTTGTCACGCCGCGGACGAGGTCGACAAGGGGTGCCCCGTCGGCGAACTTCTCGGCTTCCAGACGCTATTGTCTCTGCGAGCACGTATGGCGCGCATGCATGGTGCATTTTCACGCTCCCCGTGAACTCACATGTCCACGTCTTTACGGAATTTACTTACTTGCGTCCGTAAAACTTTACGCCAAGATACTTTCGTAAAATTTGTTTTATGAATGTGTAACTTATGATTTGTGACACTTGTGTACATAACAATATTTGTATCTATCTCAATACTTTGTATGTAAATACAATTTAAATAACAGAGCTGCAAAGAGATAAAAGGATGAAAAGTTTTTAACTCCTTTTTAAAAATATGTATAAAAGTTTTGAAAAGGTGATAATTATTTATTTAAATTGTGTTTATATTATTAAAATAAATACAAATATTATGTACATAAATTACGCATTCATAAAATATATATATGTATAATTTTACGTGTTTTATATTTTATCACATGTAGAAATAAGTTCTGGCAATCGTCATATGTATATTTAGTTTTTACAAAATAATTTTCCATGTGAAAATAAAATTTTTTTTCTAAAATAATGTGATGAAAGCTTGAGAATATATTTATGATGCTCATGTTTGTGCTACGTATGTAATGTTCTATCCAAGAACACCTTTTATTTCACACTCATGAAATACGTATCATGAAATAAAATGTTGACCAGAAAACAGAATATGGAAAAGGTACGATTGATCATGACGAGTATTACAATTTTATTTGTAAATCGATAATTTTTTATTTGTGATATAGACAAAGTAATATTACGTTTTAGTCGAGTTTAATCCTCAACAATTTTTTCTTAAAAGGATTCTAAAGCCGTTTGTATTAGTAATTCAAGAGGAATTACACACATTACGATCTACGTATCATTGACATATCACTATTACATCAATATTGCACGCACACATACATACAAATTTTCCAATTAACTAATCTTTTATATTAGATATCTAAGCTTAATTCTAAGAACATAATATTGTTTGTTTATATAATTCTTTCTTTAGTTCAAGATCATTTTATACATACAAAGTCTAAAACTTGTAAATAAAGCAAATATTGTTATATGTCGATATAAGTCGATAACAAAACTGTTAATTTTCCAACTTTTTTATTTTTGATACAAAGTCTATCGATTTCGGACTTCATTATCGCTTATATTTTAATTATGGAGAAAGATTTTTAAATTTATATAAAGACAGTTAGAAAAATACTTATTTGAAAAATAATCGGTAAAACAAACGACTAGGATCTTCTTAAAAGCATTTTTATTTTAGATATATTTTAGATGTTGAAAATTATATCTAAAGATGTAAGAAGTAAGAATTTTATAGAAAAATGGCAAAATACTTTGTTCTAAAAATCATTTCGAGGAAAAACAAAGAACAAAATAAGTACTACTTTAGGAAGAGGAAATCGTGAATTTTAAAAGAAAAAATACTTTAATTATTTCAATGAGAAAAATTGTGATATTTTTTGAGACGTTGAAAAAGTATGGGGAAAAACGTTATAAATAAAATTAAAAGAAATGCGTTTTCTATAAATAAAATTTTTTATTAGAATATTCAATTTCGAATATTCGTAAAAAACTAAACTGAATCTCAACTTCTAGATCCAAATGACCCAAGTCAGATTTCAAAAGTGTCCTATTTACAGAACCAACTAAAACTTTTTGGGTTTAAAAGATCCGTTGGTAGAGTCGAGGGTTAACCTTTAAAAGGTGGATGGGTCTATCTTTTAAAAGTTAGTTTTTTCTTTAATAAGATATATTATAATTCATTGTGTTGTATTTTTTACCCCAAAACCTGAAACTGTTTCATGCTATAGTGATTTCCCGTTCCGTCAAAACCTCATTAACCATTGATTAATGCTAATATAGAAATGCGTGCGTGCGTGCGTGCGTGCGTGCGTGCGTGCGTGCTTGTGTGTGCGTGTGCGTGTGCGTATGTGTGTGTGCGTGTGCGCGCGCGCGCGCGCGTGTGTGTGTGTGTGTGTGTGTGTATTGGGTTGTTCGTGCCGATGTTGAAGGAAAATTGAAACACAGAAGATTTAAATTTTAATATACATTTATTATAGGTTAGTTGGCACGAACTTTTCGGACAACCCAATATATATAAAGAAAAATCTATTAAAGATTTATTTATTTTTAAATATTGGCATTATGTTAATAAAAGATTTTTATTGAATTAAAATTAGATACTGGAAATTTGAAATTTAAAATGACTGTTTGATAATCGAGAGAATTGTGAAACTTAATTAGAATGTTTTTAACATCGAAAAGTAATAATTGAAAAGTACATATAAATGTTTGAGAATATATGGAATAAAACAATGAATTGAATGAAACACTACAATACATACTTATTAAATTTATAATATCAAATTATACTCAATTTGAGTTATTTCTAATCATTTCTATAGGTCACTATTATTTCCCACTGTTATTATATGTTGTTAATTTAATTAAAACAATGGAATTTAATAATGTAAAACTCAAGAAAATATATTAAATTTGACTCATTTAGTTTACTAAGTGTATATTATTTAATAAGTGTATATGTTAATATGAACGTTGTTTATTTTGAAACTAATTACAAAAATGGGTTGATTTACATTTTTATGTAGAATGTAGAAGTTAAAAATAATGAAATTACTTGACTCAAGGGATTGGGTTCCTTCTTTAACATATAATAGCATAAATGTTGAAACGCGAATACTGCTTATCGTGCAATATAAAGATGGGATAAAAGTTTTTATTTGCTTATATGCATGTAGTTACTGGTAGCTATCTAACGGTTAATTTTAATATTAGAAGTTTGTTAATTTTAACAGTATGAGCAAGCATAGAAATTACAACATGAAAACAAAACAGCATCATTATAAGCGCTTCTATTCTTTAAAAGTTAATAATCTTTATTTGATTTAAAAAATTCTGTAATAAGTTTATTTTAACAAATTTCTGTCCATAGAAACATGTTTTACAGTTTGATTATTTTTTCTCTTTTATTATCATAAAAATGAAAAAATACGCGTTTTCACGAGAAATGCCTTATAGGAAAGAACATATTGCGCGCCATTATACGCGATTTATGTATACGTGAGGAATAATATAAAACGGAAATCACCATTAAAGTAGAATGAATCTTTGAACGAACGTCTCATCCGGAAAAATTCTTATGTCTACACTTCAATTAGATCTTCCTATCGATTCGGTATTTGCCTTAAGGATATAAGCATGGTTACTAATCGTGGATGTGCACGTAATCATCGTGTTCGGTGAGTACGTCGTAAGGAATAATAAATTAATCGCTATAATCCCGTCGTCATTATCTACCATGGGTCTTCTTATTCATCTCTTCAATCTTCCCGTCTTGTGCTTAAGATATCCTCATTAAACGTCTATAGCTACAGCGTTCAACGCCATTAAAAAAAATTTGCTGATCGTGATTTGCTATACCTATCACTTTTTTAAGAGAATAATATTATTTCATAATTGTATATTTGATATAAAATTTTTTTTATTTTGCATTAATTGTAAAATGCGCAATTCATTGCTTGTAAAAGTAGAGACTTAATTATCAGTCCTAAATTATGTGGTATATTTTTAATTTATGCTCTTGTTCATTTACGTGATTTTAAGACAAGTAAATTGATAGCCGTGAGTCTCTTCGGTTGAAAAACTGAAAGCGATGACTGTTTCGGTCATGATTTCCCGGAAGGGATTCAACGTATAGGCAAGAAGGAAAGAGCTTGGCGTGCTAAAACAAACAACGCTGCAGTTGTAACACGTTAAAGGGATCTGAAATCTCATTGCTTCCTTCACAATTTTTTTTAACTTCTTCTGCAAATAGTTTATTTTAATGCTTTTCTTCTTAACGCTAAAAAAATAATTTTATCTTTATAATCCTATCATATTTGCACAATAATGATCTATATCTTTAATTCTAAAGTGCATAGAAAGAATCTTGAAATAACCTGTATTTAATATTTTTAATATAGTATTTTTTTTTATAAAGAACACGTGAAATGAATATATTTTCGATCAAATTTGCTTTCTCTTAATTTTAAACATGAAATTTTAAACATGAATTTTTAATTTATTAGTAAGATTAATATAAGTCTCCGTGAGATAAGTTGAATTTCAGAAATAGAAATTTACAGCAAAATTTTAATAACATTTCATCAAAAATAATGTATATCTTATTTCCATATGTTTTG
>NW_017259281.1:2571823-2585852 GCF_001594045.1 Atta colombica | reverse complement strand
ATATATATATATATATATATTATAATGATATTAACTATTATTCTTTTGTTTGTTGAATTACTTTTTACAAAATATTTGAATTAAATTTCTCGAAACGTTTTTATTTATTATAACTTCTGCTAATCTTTTTTGTAAAATTAAATGTACATATATATTCTAAGATTAACAAAAAAATTATTTTGTAAAAAAAAGGATATGGAAAAGAAAAAGGAAGTGATTTTTGTTCATCAATTTTTGTATTCCGAAAAAAATATATCCGTGAAAAAAGTACGCTTTCGACTATAAAGTATGCATGTCCCGCATACATAAGTGTGTGGGGATGATATTCTTTGTCATCGTTGCCGACGGTCTTCGCAGTTAACACGTCGTTATCTTTGTGACGGTCTGCCGGCTCGTTATCGTCAAAGATCCCACATGGACGTGAATGGGAAATCGTTTATACTCGCCTTCTTTGCAGCTAAAGAAGCTCTTTCATGATTCTACCGATATCCTCATCGGTAATCAGTTATTCTTCCATTTACCATCAATCTTTGACATTAAATGTTATCTATTTTTAATATCTGTTGAGTATTAAATAGCCTGGAAATCAAGACGAATATGAAGGAAATGAATTAAGGTCAAATTGATTCTATGTAAAATATTTTAGAGATGATAAATATAAAACTTAATTTTTTATTTTACATAACAACAACGTTAATTGAGATAAATGAATGTTAAGAACATCTCACGTACTTATATCTAGAGAAAATGATTTGCTGAAGATAGAGCTATGATAGATAATAGATACATATATATATGAGTAACTTTAAACATTACGAAAACGATCGCGCAGCCTATCCTGTTTTTGTATCCGATTCGTATAGTTCGCAGAATCACGGGATTCCGAGAATAAACTGTCTGCCTGTCCCAAAGAACCCTGAAAAAAGCGACGGGGCCCGTTGTTCCGTGTGCGTTCTCATGATTCCGGGATACGTGCGGGAACGTACGTGAGTCCGCTCCTTCGAGCGGTTAAGACAAGGAGATATAAACCTGTCTTCGCTTACCATCGAAAGGCATAACGGCCGGACAAGATTCCTACTGCAGCAGTATAGTTGCGTTCCCTGGGGTCTTCTTGCACTTCACCATGGAAGAGGGGTTGTGAAAGGCGAGAGAGGCTGCGGCCGAAAGGGACCGACAAATATAGAGTGCTCCGTAGCTGACTGCATTCGTTTGCGGCTGCATAATTCAGAGCTGTACCAGAGCTATACGAAGTTCATGATAATGCACTGGTGCAACCAGCATTCGTACATACGTTCGAGACCACTGCCATTAGTCGAATGGACCGAAATCGCGTATGAGGTTGCCTATTGGTTAGAATTATTGGAAGTAAACCTGCGATCTAAGATCTTCACTCGAATGTAATCCCTTAGCATCATATTACTTTAGTGACAATGTAATCATTAAATAAAAATAACTCCTTTTATCCTCTTTAGGAGTTATAAGATGAATATTGATGATAATTATGAAATGTTACACAGTATTAATTACGTAGTATTAATTAAATCCATCATATTTCAAGTATTTGTGAACAGTGCTTTAGATGGAAAGAAGGTCAGCATTTTTGACCTTCGTGAAGAATCAAATCAACCTGGTTAAATAATTTATGCTGACCGCCTTTTCGATACCGGGGAGATCCGGCTTGACCACATAGAAATGATATTACCAAATATGCGAGTAAACTTTTCCATGTGAGACGACAGTAGCGCAGATAAGAATGTAGAAAATTATGAAATAAGTTTACGAGTTTGCGCGATCAGAAATGTATATATTCTAATAAAATAACTTACTTGAAAATCGAAAATCCATGCGGTCGGGTAGTAACTTCATATGTTAAATTTGATGTATGAAAGAATTATTAACATAACTTTTAAAATCAATAATTTAAATATGATGTACACAAGAATTAGTGAAGACTCCTTATAATTTTATATAATAAATTAACAATTACATTTAAACAAAGCAATTAGGAGTTAGCACTGAAATTTAAGTTGCGCTATGTGTTAAGTGTGTCGCAATATTAATCTAATGTAACAAGAGCTATCCTATTCTAATAATCTATGTCATAAATTTTAAAATGTTGAGAGTAAAATTTACTAGATATATTTATTAAAAATTCGTTGATTTATATACTCATTCGCAAAAATATGAACCATTATATTGATGATTAGCCCATATTTTTTACAGGTGAGTATATATAAATTTTGAGGCGATTGTTATTTATAGGCTATTACAATTTAAGCGTACAAATTAGAAATTTTTTATATCTGCTTGATTTAGCAAAACTTATCTTTATAACAGAAATAATTTTTTTTTTAAACAAAATATTTATTTATTTTTTCAAAAGTTGAAATGAGAAATACCTTATGATTTTATCTATTGCAAAGGAATTAATAATTTAATTCTAATCACTTTATTTCATTTTGTCACTATTCGATCGTTCTATAGACCCATTGAGAACGCGTAATTACCACGTAGAGACCGCGGCAATTATTTCTCTGAACGGAAGTAGAGCGTCGATGGTTTCCACCATCGACGCCAAGGAAACCGATTGCGCGGCTAAGTCACGTGCCAAGGGAACAATTACGATACGCCGAGCGCACCTTTTATTCACCTCGCTATACTACGCCTTAATCTCGTCGCGGCGTCGCTCGTCGACTCACTCTTTATTCCTCAATGTCTGCGAAACGAGACTGAACGTCGGACAAAAGGATGTGCCAACATTTTAAGTTTCCGTACGACAAGGACCGCTTTTAATTATCCGTGGGTGAAAGGACGTTGTGCCAAAGGAGATGCATCTTTCACCTCAGTTTTCTCTTTAGAATTTTGTTCCTAAATGAATTTGTTTCAGTGATTAATCAATTGTAATACCACAGTGCGGTATGAATCGTCAGCGATTTAAATTTAATTAATTTTTGGGATTTTATAATATGATAGAAGTAACAAAAAAGGATCAAATTCTATTTGAAAAGAGCACAAGATATTTTTTCATTGTAAATATAATTTTCTGTAAGAAAAATTTATATTAAATATTTAATCTAATTAAATATTTATTTAACTTAACGAAATTTATGTTCAATATTTGGTTAAGATAATATTATTTAATATAATTAAATTTATCTGAAATATTTGAAGTTAAATATTTATAAACACTTTGCTAACTGTCCAAATTATGTCTAAATGCTAAAAATTAGACACATTTTTCATGCGTCGTATTTTTAATATTTGTATCTGCTTACATTAAACGCGTAATGTAGCGTGATCCAAAAAAGTAGATGTACCTGTTCGATTGTTCAACGATGCGTCACAAAACGGATAGATTTATCGGTCAGTTAGCAATGAGTTGAAATGGTACAGAAAATATAATATGTAATAAAATGATGTAATAAAATAACATTTTTATTTATCATTTCTTTGTTATATATTAACAAAAGGATTAAATAAAATTATCATGTCAAATTAAATAAAATACACTATATTGCAAAATTTAAATGGCAAATATCTGTATCGAGGAATTGAAAATGTCACGTTCGCCAACGACCTGATTTCTTGTACATTAGAGAATGTTCTCTTGATCACGTACTTGTTATTGTAACAAAAACTTTCCATGGAACTCTGAAGAAGATGCAAGTCTTGTATCGTTTTCTTCTTCGAAATAACGACGTCATGGATTACGAAAAGTTTCGCGATAAAAGTACGCAGTATCATTTCATAACCCAAGTCGTTATTGAATAATTATTGTGATAATTATTGTGATAATTAAATGTGATGCAATTTGATGTAATAACATAAATGTTTTCTGTAACTTGATGATCTAGATATTTGTTCATAGTTTAATGTAATTAAATATATTTTTGTTAATTAAAAATCTATTTAAAATTGTATAAAAAGATGTTCTTAATATTTGTATCATGAGTTATACCTAATATTGGACAATCTATGCTACATTTAAAATATCCTGGATAGGTAATGAATAATCGATTATTATATAATCAATTTTGATTATTAGATTTAGTTTGGAATTGATGATACTGAATAAATATCATTTAAAGCTATTAAAAATAATTTTAATAAAATCAGAAATTTTGTTTTAATTGTATAAAAGCGATAAAGCTGTTACACGCTTTCAAAGTTGTAAAAATTCAGATATTGCAAAGAAGTTTATTTTCGTTATCACTTTAGATGAAAATGAAATAAAGATTTGTTAATTAGTAGTAATAATAATAACAACAATAATAATAACTTTATTATGTAACAAATAAAAATAAGAACATGCAATATAAAAATTTAATAAAAAAGAAAACGCACGCAATCAATGAGCGAAACATCAGCAAAATCCTACCTGAAAGCTTAGACTCAATACTAAGGGCAAAATTAAAAACTAAAATACAAATTTAATAACTGATAAATAAGCAGAGTAAGAAGAATAACATTAATTAAACAACAGCTGAAATATGAGATATATAAAATATAATATATAAGTATTTAGAGACCTACAATTTTTATATTATAATATAATAATTAAAATATAGATACAAATTCACCAATATATTATAATGTAATATTAATAATAACTTATTATTAAATGTCATATTTATAATAAAATACAATTATAGATATTAAATATGACAAATAACAAAATAATACATAATAGATGTATTCGGATAATATCTCATCAATCTTTACATCGATTTACATATTCTCGTTATTTACTCAGTTTTTGCCAAGCCATTGTCTACTTGATATTGATATATAGATATTGATTATTCACGGAGTGACATTTTGTAATTTATCAAAGCAGGTTATCAATATACGCCAAAACGGAGTATAATGCCATGTGACATTAAATGCGAATCTCGGTTAATTATGTTTACCGGCGATATGTATATCGCTTATTGTTATGTTGCTTATTTGTGAAAATTAATAACGTATGTTCTATTCAAATTGTATCATATAATATTATGTAATTCTCATGATTCGATAGTTTCGAAAATGATTATATTTTTATATTGTTCGATACGTGAGCACGAGATCTTATCCTTATAAAATAACGCATGTCACTTTTTCCGAAACGTATTTCTCACGAGACAGGACCTAAAGTCGTGGATTTATATTTCATTATTCGAGTGTCAACGATCGTAAATCCAAGTGTGTCGTATATAAATTGTCATCCACAGTTGTGCCATCTTCATTCGACATTACAAGGAAACGTCAAAGAGGATTTATATGTCAATCTTTTTCTTCGGGGGATTTTCCTCTAGTTCGCATGATTCCTTAATTTGCCGCCATTCTGATAGGAATAATAACCATCCAAACACAATTCATAATTTTATTTTTAATTTTCAACTGTAAACAGTTTTTATATATGTATTATCTTGCATTCAATATAAACAAAAAAATTATTAATGTTTTATTATCTAGAGATAATTGCGATGTAAATTAATACTTTTGTTAATAATAATATTTTATACATGAATATCATGCGTTTAATAATGTAAATGATATTGTAATATATGTATATGAAATATTTATCAGCAAGAACGAGCGCGCAAAACATTAAGCTCATAGCTTGTGGTGCTTACAGACAGTAGAGCAATTATCTTTATTACTTCCGAAAGTTTGAAGAATTAATACTGTAGAATACCTAAAGAAAGAAACAGCTAAACTTCAATCGCGGGAAGATGGAGGAATTTTACGAGCTGGCGAATAACACAGCAATAAAGCATACAAAAGGGGTTTGATGACCGCGGTCGGTGCACTTTTTCACACCGACGCAATACTAACGATCGTAACGAGCCGCAAGGGAATGAAAATCACGATATATCGATGTGGCACGCGAACTTGCACGTTGCTGGGATACTTTCCCTCCCATTAAGCAAATGACGACCAAGCCTTTTTATTGCGTTTTGTCATAGATTACATTGTGTAAGGAAGACGTGATGGTACCGTGGAATAAATTGGCACATTATATAGTCAAAAATTTTATTCCGTTTTCCGTCTCTCCATAGAATTTTTCTTAGGAAAAATTCATAGGTATCCTAATAGAAATTCTTTAAGAATATACTTGAATCTCGAGAGAGAATTTTCTTTATTTTAGAATAATGACTGTAAAATAATCTTTATCTTAATTTTACTTACGAAATAGCAAAATTTAAATTTAGACTTTCAATTCAGTTTATTTCTCTAATCTCTTAAAGATATTGAGGATGCAATCTGTTTCTCTCGTGACAACTGCAGTACTAACGTTTCGTTTCCGAGATTCATGATTGTATTGTGTTTCTTGTCTTTTTGTCTATCTCTCACGAGCTTTTAATTCGTTCTTGATCTTTTCTACCGTTGGAAAGTTCTGTTATTCAACTAGGGTAACGCACGTCTCATATATTTTGGTCAGAGCTAATATATTTTGAGTGTGCCTGTGCAGGTGCATATGTACACGAATCTTCGAATTTATGCACGCTTATGAATACGAGGGCAATGTATAACGGACGCAGGTGGAGCGAAGGAGGGGATGAGTGGATGTATAACCGCGATGCCGTCAAGAATGAATCATCCGCCATCAACATTTTCTTTCAAGGATTTATGCAAACTACCGTTCCTTATATATCTAAGAGCTGCGAGATTTTTTGCTTAAATTATCTTAGAAAGTATTTCATCAAAATGGACTTTTTTGCAAGAACTGCTTTTTGTTTTTAATTCATAATTTAAATATTTACAAAATATGCAATAAATATTGTAAAATATCGAGGACAGTAATATTATGTTTTTCATGTTTTTGATATTATTACTGTTCTTGCTATTTATCTATTGCAATCAAGAACATATAAGTATTCGTAAAATTACCCAAACATAATTGATAAAGTAATTATTTCTCTTTCATATGATAATAATTAGAACTAACAGGATCCGTTATACATTTATGAACACAGAATATATAGATGTTTAGTTTTTGAGAAAACAAGCAAATTTGCGAAAGTTAGCAGTGTATTGTATAAATTGTTATAGATAGCGTTGATTTATTTCTCAAGCTGATGCATATCTTAGTGTTTGGCATAGAATTTTCATTGCATATTAGAACACCTGTATTTGTCTTGCCTATATTTCCATCGAAATAATCATAAGCAAGAGATATTGACATTTCTCAGTTGCAGCGGTATAGTTCCTTTAGTTGTCTAGTGTTTAGCTGACTAGACCTCGGAGTTTGAAAGTGCTTTGCACAAATTGCAAAGCGTCATTCGCTAGAACAAAAAGCACAATCGCTACGCATTTCCACCGTATAGCGATCGTTAAATTTCTACAAACGATTTCGTGTCAACAGACGAACGATGGCGACTCGTATAGACACGGATTCGGAAAAGGCGTGGAGATGCTCGAAATGCAGTGAATGATGGAATTATTCCGGTCAACGAATCTCATGTGGTGAGGAACGACCAGCCTTTCGAAATTGATCCTTTTTTCACTTCTCTATACGCGTAATTTGATGGTAAAAGAATGTGAGTGTGCTCAAGTGCTTCGTCGATCGCTTTTCTTTGTTCGCGAAAATGCTGAGTGGTATAGTCAAAATGCATCGCTTGCTGTTTTCTAGTGGCTCGTTAGTTCTATCGTTTATTCAGATTTCTATCGTCAAATTATGCAGCTAGTTTCATGAAGATTTTGGGTGGAAAGTAAGCGACAAATTAAAGTTGTTATTATTCAATTGCGCTGATTTGGCAATAAACTATAAGTATTTATATTAGTACGAAGGAGAAAATTGCTTCTTATGAAATAATATGTAATTAATATGTAATTAATAAAGAAACAGAAACAATGATTTAATTTGAAATACTTTAGAAATGAAACTTTTCTTGTTTCAGGTATGTGTTGCAACAATTTCCACACCATTTCCATTCATTTCTCTGTAATTCTCTTCCTCCTTCATTATACAAATAAGTAAGTACGTCAATAATTTTAAATGTTTATGAACGACAAATTATTATCTGAATATTACATTATCATGATGGAACATTTTTCTTTCACGATCTTGCGATATTTTTTTTACGTATTTTAGAAACATTACAGTGTCCGAATAGCGTTTACTTTTTCAATTATATATACAAACTCATTGAATATTTAATAAACAAAGAAAACTTAATTTATCAGTAATAATTTAATTATAGCACTAAGCATTATAAAAACTCTGAAAATACTATACTATATATTATTCTATTTCTGATAATTCTTCAATTTATGATAATTTTTCAACGCGGTTTAATTAAATTATTCATTTATTATTATATCTGAAAGCAATTTTTCACTGTTCTTGTAACTGTATCTTGGTGAAAATGAAACCCGCGAGCAATTCAAAGTTCACTGGCTAAATTGTACACGAATAAAAACGCGTAGTTAAATGACGAGATGAGGAAAAAGCGAAAAAGTTATATTACAAAGCGCGAATTGATATTCGCTCTCGAATTACTTGATTGCGGCTGCAATACGTTTGAACGTATGTTTTCATTAATCATTTCTCGATGCCGTTCAAGTTTCGTTCTAGATAGATTAATTTTTGACGTAAGTGCAATTTGCGCGATAGTTAGCAATTTTAATTAACATTTGTTCTTTCGTAAATTTTATCAAAATTAGGTACGTGTTACAAACTTATAGTATCCAATCTTCAAAGTTTTGAAAGAAAACTTATAATTGTTAGTAAATATATCCATGGATTAATTATAGGTACGATGCAGAGACAACGTATTATTTGTTATAATAAGTTAGGTCGATGATTATATTTTTTAGATAAATATTAATAGTTATAGCTATAAAATATCTGCATTTCACGTTCTATGATTTTATATTTAGATATTAATTTATTATGTTTTCTGCTTTTGCGAAGAATCTTCATTGACACTTTTTGTTTTAAAAATAGTTCTTTGTTTAAAATTCTTACATTTGAGATGCTTACTTAAAAGTAAAGCAGTTGTTACAATGTGAAAGTCCGCTGGAAAACGATCGTTGCTATTTAATTTTCATTCATTTAACATTTTCATCTCGGATTCAACTTTAATTTGTTGAGGTAACCATTTCATATTCAGATTATACAGACGTCATCGTAGCCGACAAATTGACTTTGCAGTTTCCTAAATGTTAACGGAAAAATATAAAGTTGAAAAAAAGTTTATAAATGCCGCAAAAGCTCACCTGCTCGATGTGCGGAAAATTTTATTTCCTGTCGTCGTATCACCTGAAGCAGCTGGGACTTTCCAATTTACAAGTTTTAAATGCTACCATTTCACGTGAGAACTCAATACTTTTCAAGGTAATTAATGTCACAAAGTGAAAATTACTCTTTATTCCTGGCTGTATTGTTGACGATTGAATCGGTCATATAAATTAACGGAATAAGGAATGAAAGGAACGGATTATTGATGTTCTAGAAAAGATCATTTTACATTCAAAATTAAATGATAACAAGGAAATTTTTTCATTTCTAAAAAGTTTTTTCTTTTTGTGACACACGTACACAGTTCTGCAGTTTAACATGGTGGTCGTGTTTAATTTCCCGAAACTGGTTAAATTATCGAAACTCATCAAATCTCATTCAATGCGAGAATGGGTAATACTTTGAAAGCGTCTGTGGTAATAATCCGCGGTTTAGAATTGAAGCTCTACTGCTTGCCAAAACGCGGAAATGAAGCCGATATGTTTCTCGTTTCGTGCGGCCGTGGTTGAAGCCATCGTTCGTATAATCGCATACTTATTTCCTTGAGAATGTGGCCAGCGCTTAATTATTCGCTACGTAAAATACGCAGTAGGTACATTTTCCGATTACATGTGCGTTTAATTTCGTGTCTGTGTTCAGCAGCGTTTCAATTGCAGCGTATTACAGATGGAGGAACGTGCAGAATCCGTTGATAACGTTCTTTCGGAAAAATATTGGAACGAGCGCTTCAATCCTTTTTTTGTCAAACAATCAGGAAATAAAAATTGACCGTTTCCAATTTGCTCTCTCTTCCTTTTGCGAAAAAGTGACGGTGGATGGGTATTTGTGGGTACAAATATCCACAGAAATCGATCACTTTGGTTTGCCCAAATAATGAAATTTGGTCGAGATATCGCTGATATGCGGTTAGATTTGTCGTATAATTTTTTTACAACGCACATTGCAACAAACGCAATATAGTAAAAATGCACTTCAGTGAATAACCATTGCCTGTACTTGATTTTGTTCGCAGCATTCACGATTGCCAGCGAACTTCGAATATTTGAGATTCTCGTTTTTATACGTTGTGTTAATATTAATTAATAATAGTCTGTGTTTTAATTTTTTATAATAACTTAATTTTTAAATATTATTGTAACTTTTTATTATCTTAATTGAATTGAAAAAATGGCAGATTGCATAGTCATCTAATTTGATAACGCAAAGTTATTGAAAATTGTCCGTGTCGCAACACAAGCGATCGTTTGTCCATCGATATCAATTTGTGATATCATCGATGCGCTGATCGACATCGCGAATCTGTCACTAGACGTTTGACCTGTCAACCAATTTGGCTGTTCACGCGGAAAATTGACGAAAATCGTTTAATCCATTTTCAAATGTAGTATGAACACGTTATACCGCGTAACTACATGAAACTCCTGGGAAACGATTGTTAATACAATTTATTGTATTTACAGATTTGACGACAATTGTAGGTGATTTTACAAAAGAAATTAGATTTTATATTATCTAAGTAACTTTTAATTTATGCTATATAAAAGATTTTATTTGAAGTTCCTCGGAATGATCATAAACAAAAAGACTGATGACAATCTTGGAGTATTCTGTATACAATTCTAATAGCGAAAGGATTATCCTTACAGGTTTTGAATGTTAACAGCACAACGCGGCGATTAACTTCGTCGAACGTTTACGAACTCGAGACAAGAGAGCACGTACCGACACACGTGTGACTAAATCGATATCTTGAAACTCGGTCGAGTGTGCACTTCCGTCTCAGGAGAATAGGACAAAGTCGTCGGATATATCAACTGTAGTTCGCCCATAAAATATAAGAGAGTTGCAAGGGGGGTGAAAGTGTGTATATAGAATGCGTAAACTTTTGAAACTCTAAAATTATTAGGTTCAAAGTTATCTACTTTTTTAAAAAAAAGTTGGATGATTAATATTTCGATGATTAATATTTAACAAGACAGCGAATCGTTCTAAGAAAGAATAAATTATATGACAACTGATTATTACTTTTTACTGTTCCATCAATGTCTTTTTTGCGCATGCATTATTATTATTATTTTGTTTAAAGATTTATGCATAGAAATGTTGCTAATTATTGACGTTCAATCTCTGGATCTGATATATCACGTATACTGTTATATACTCATATATATGCTCAAGTGAGTGCCAAGCAGCAACAGCACGTTGTGTACAGACCTAAACGAAGCCTGCACGTTCTAATCAAACTTTTGCTGCAATTTCTCTTTCACACGATAACGATTCAGTAAACAGTTACGATGTAGATAGTCGCTATCTCAGTTCTTCCTTTAGTTTCTTCTTCAATTTCTTACGAGATTATCAACATATCAGGAAAGGAATTGAAACTTTTTCGCAGTTTATTAATAACGCGAAATGACGTTTTATGTTTTTCTTGATAATTAAAAGTGGCATTCGATATTTTATGGAACTAATAATTTGATCTATTTAAATTTGCACTTTTTTCAAAATAGATTAGAAATTGAAAAATTTAGATACAAATTTCGATAAATGAATATATCGATTTCACTTTTGATTATAAACGTAAGGAACAAAATCACATGATTTTATTTTATTACAGATTATGAATATCTGAATAATATGTATATTGCAGGGTTACATAATAAAATTCTATTTTTTTAAAGATAAAAATTATTAGGTACAACTTAATTAACTGTTATAAGCTATTCGTTTTTCATGTTAGTTAATTTTTTTATGTTAAAATTCTTTATTTTTGTTTGAAGAAAACGAATGAAAATCATGCTTAAAGAAAGAAAGAAAATACGTTCCGATTTCCACTCAGTTTGAATTCCTATACGTATTTTTATGGGTTCCATTTCGAACTTTTTACGAGCTTTTACGTCGCGCGCGAGAATTACTCGTAGGAGTCAGCTTTGATAGTGAAGTTTTTCTTGTTTCCTATCATGTGCACATAATAAAATGAAAGTAATGAAAAGAAGAAAACAAGATGGAAACGTACATAATGGACTATGAGGTTGTTATGACATGCATCGTAGTATTCGTAGTTTATAGCAGTATTTCTAGAAACGTTATAAATTGTAAAGTATTATTAAATATGAAAGGATAAACAAGTGAATTTTTTTATTACTATTTATTATTCAGATTTGTGCGCATGTAAAATAAAATGAATTATATTTTGTAATAATAATAAGTTATTTTGTTTGATTTTGTTTGGTAGAGAAAAATTATTAAGAGCCTCTTCTTTTTCTAAAATGATAATTATAAATTATTAAGATAAATTTATTGTTATGCTGTAATAATAATAATCAAATTTGTATAATATTGGGTTGTCCGGAAAGTTCGTGTCGATGTTGAAGGAAAATTAAAATTTAGCAGAAAATTTAAATTTTAGTATACATTTATTAAATTATATAGGTTAGTCGGCACGAACTTTCCGGACGTACCAATATAATAATTTACAATTAGTAATTTTTTAAAATAAGATCTTTCTATAATTATGAGATATATAAAGCATGGAATTATTTATATCAAATTATTAATACAGTAATTGAAATAATAATAATTGATTTAATTAATTTAATTCATCATAGTTTAATATTTACTATAGTTTATGTTATCATATTTTCATTTGTGTTATGTATAGTACAATATAATTTATTTTTGTCAGCTTTCTTCATAATTTAGATAATATGCTTTTTTCGTATAATATTTCATATTTTCACATGTAAGCAGCAATACTTTTGAATAACTACATGATTTTTGCATTACTCTATGCATTTTATGTGCTTTTCATAGACATTTTTTTTCATGTATTTATCTCGTCAACATGAATGCATTATATGAATAAAATTGATATACACATATCAATTTTAACAAATATTAGGTATGGGAAAAAGTTCGTGGCGTTTTTTTAATGCCATCTAATGGGAAAAACGCCACGAACTTTTTCCCACACCTAATATTATCGATATTCTTTCCACGATTCTAATATTTTGGCAAGAGAATGTTAAAAATACAAAAATAATTTATCTATATTTATTGAATGTTATTATACTATTTGTTTGTATTATTATACTATTTGTATAATTCTGTAATATGTCTATCTTTTTCTAAATTCTGTAATACATTTTCATTCTACATACATTTATATACTTTATCTATTATTTTAAATATTTTGTATCTTTGTTAACTCTAATATGCTTTAGTATTATTGACCGCGACTTATTCAATTTTACCTTTAATTATTCATCGTTGGACTAGAGGGGAAAAGGTGTTCTTCTCATAACGATGTCGATAACGATCTTGCAGAATGTACGTTGAACCGTAAATTACACGGTCTTGCAATTGTTTAATGCGATCGCGGTGTGAGTTGCGGGGTTTGCGACTCGAATAAGGGTGTGCCGCGGATTTACGGCAATTAGTTGATGGATTGGGTGTGGTGAAGTAGATGGGATTTTTTGTGAAGTGAAGTATTGAACACAGTAGTAGCGTACTAATGGTTCGAAAAGAATGAAAGAGACAAAAAGAAATAGGATAAGACAATGAACCGCTGCTTTGTATGTACCGTATAAGATTGCCACGAACAGATTCGGCGAATATATACGCGATGATTATCAATCGTTCACTGTTAACTGACTTCCGATGGTGAAAGAGTCAATCAGTAGAAAAGTATATAAAATTTTTTCTTTGTCAACATATTAGTATTTTACTCTGTAATAATATTTAATAAAATAAATAAACTAATATTTATAGATATATTTATTTGTATGTATGTATGTATATATA
>NW_017259281.1:2570920-2571514 GCF_001594045.1 Atta colombica | reverse complement strand
CACATTTATATATATATATATATATATATATACACACACACATTTTTTAAACATAAAAATATTGAAATCTGATAAGAATAATATTTCAGAAGAGAAGAATTCAAATTAAGTGTGAGCGATTTGATATTCAGTACTATTAGTATTATTAACGAGAGGCAACATTGGAACATATTTGATAAGAAAGTTTATTTAATCAGTCGCATGTTCCTGACGTCAATTAGTTGCCTTTCCGGATCGGAAAGTCGCAAATTTGAATGTCGAGTATCGGATAATTATTGGATGAATATTTAATCAACTTTAGCTGCGACGAATCCGCGAAACGTTCAAATATATTCTATATTTAAGACAAAAATTCTCTAAACTGATTCGCGTGTTAAGTTTCTATGACATTAATGAGATTTCCATTCCTATTTCAAGTGTAAAAATATCAAGATGACGAATACAATCGTATTCCAAGGTCTTTCACCTTTTAACCGAGAGGTGAATATTCTCTGGAAAATATTCTTTTTCGGGATTATTGAAGTAAAATGCTTGTTCAGGGTTTTATATCTAGAATTATATGACTATGAAATGTGAGACAGTATTTTAAAATAT
>NW_017259281.1:2570109-2570820 GCF_001594045.1 Atta colombica | reverse complement strand
ATGTATCATATATATATATATATATATATATATATATATAAAACTTTCGAAAAATGATATGAATGGATTAAACTACTCTATATGAAATTATATTTGAAATATAATGCACAATAAATGCAAATTTTATAATGATGTTTAATAAATTATGAATGTAAATATCGGAGATACAATAATTTAAACGTGTGTGTGTGTGTGTGTGTGTGTGTGTGTGTGTGTGGAGTGTGTGGAGTGTGTGGGGTGTGTGTGTGAATGAGATTTTGAGAATGTGGTTTAGAAATGTTTTTAAACGACCGCATGAATCGGAAATATGAAATTGATAGAAGGAAATCGATTTTCATATTCCCTCGCGTCGTCATTCAAATGCTGATATTTGCATGCTGAGTTGAATATGGCAGACTTGTTTTGGATATTCTTCATATGAAAATCTACTTCGCATACACAATGTCGTCGCATTCTTCCATTACATTTCTTCCCAGTCGCGCGTATATACATGTTTGTACTTCGTAATACATACACTGAAAAAAAAATTTATTCAACGAACTAAATACATTTAGTCGTTTGTAGATTTGTTTAATGCAACAAATTTTAATCGAATTTAATCGCAGTTTGCTTAACAAACTTCAATATTAACGGAAATGATTCAACTATTTTATTTTAACGAGATTATTATCATTTAATAGTCTTAAAAATAAATTAGTTATTAATAATTAC
>NW_017259281.1:2563458-2570009 GCF_001594045.1 Atta colombica | reverse complement strand
GCGAGGATTTGTTTGAATGAAACTATACCTTTATTATATGAAATAATGTTTTTATAAATTATATATATTTATGATAACCAAATGTTTTGTCAAATAAGTATGTATTCTACATTGTATAGACGAATTCTTAAATAAGAAGAATACTAACCCAATCCATTATTAATTGAAGTATATGAGAGGCTTAAATATTTAGTTATTAAATTTCATTTCAAATAAATCCTCGCATTTAAAACAATTTTTTACACACACACACACACACACACACACACACACACACACACACACACACACATATATATATATGTTTCATATATACGCATTTAAGTGACTCCATGAGACTATCTAAATAAATATACGACGCTGTTAATTTTTTTTGAAGACTTCCAAATGATAGTAGTCCTATCAATAAATAAAATTGGATAATTTTCGTTAACCAACATTGAACAATTTGTTAAGTAGACTATGGTTAACTTTAATTGAATAAAAAATTGTTGTATTAACCATATATCTTGTTTGATAAATGATCTTATATTATTTTTGCGTGCACACGTGTTTTGTTATACTGAAAAAAAAGATTGGCTGCTGCAGCAAATTAGATAGTAAAATATGGCATGGCATTTTTATTTGGTTGCTACATTCAATTAAAAATGCTATGTCATATTTAAATATCTAATTTGCTGCAGCAACCAATTTTTTCTTTTAATGTATATAATAGATGATTAAAAGTTGACAAAATCAAAACATGTATTATTTCGATTCCATGTAATCTCTTCAAATATTAATAATATTAAATTATCAGCAGAGACATAAAATTAAAAATGGTTATAATAGGAGGTATAAATAACGTTAGTAATGATTTGATCACAAGCGTACGATTAGCTTAGCGTGAGTGTATTAGGTTACCGTTCTAGAGATCGTATGTTTCAAATCTTGGCTCTATGCGTTTTTCAATAATAATTGATTGTAGTAAGATTGTTAATAAGACAAGAATAGGTATAAAACCAGTAAATAATAAATTGAACTGGAAGAATAACAATAACAAAAAAATTTTTTTTGAAAGTATAACAATTTAATCAAATAAATTCGTTAGTTTTCCACAAGACTTTTTATATTACATTAACTATTATATAATGATTTTCAAGTGAAATAAATATTTTGTCAAACTAAGACATCTTCACACTCAATATACTTGAACGAGCAAGAAAGATAGTTTATTCAACTTAAATTGTTACGAGATAATCAAAATATTTTACTTCAAAAAAAAAAAAGGATGTTGTGTCATATCAAATAAATACAAAATTTGATCTACTGTCTATTTTATCACAGGGACTATTATGTTTAGTCACACAAAACATACATGAATTTCACGATAATATTGTGTATACAAAGTTCAACTGTAAAGAAGTTGAACGTAAACGATATGTGATTATTTTAAATATAAATTTGATTGTTTTATTAATTTTTTTGTTTGATACACACATCCTTTTGTTGTCTCAATTAATGCTATTTAATGAATTAAAATGAATTCCTATTCAATTAAATATATTCTAAAATCAAATAAACATTTTGCCTGCAATAATTCAATTTAGTATTATGACTAAATTAAAAATTATAATAATTGAACAAAATATTTTGTTCTTATTACATTTATATTTATTCGACGGCAGCATTTTGTTGAGTCAAATAATTTTTTTTTCGTTGAACAAATTTTTTTTTCAGTGTAATCATAAACGGTGCTCGTGCGATTCGACAAGGAGGGAAAAATATTATAATATATTTCTAATCCCAGTTTTCCGAATCCCAAGGAATAGCCTGCAAGGTTGTAAGAAAGTTGATATTTTCTACTCAGTTCGAAGTAATATTGAACTACTTATCCGCAGTAAATGTTTTGATTGCATCAAGTTGTATTGTGCATTAATTAATATTTATGTGTAATGTTTATAGTACGTTTATGTGTAATACTTAAGTCTTATAACTATAAAAATATAAGAGATTAAAAAAACCATGAACAAGTTTAATTTCCAGGATATTAAGATATATTTTTTTAAAGATTGTATTTCATGTATATATAAATAACGATATTTTTCCTTTCGATGTTTTTCAATTTTCTTTTTTTAACATTTTCTTTCTCTCAGATGGCGTTTCTCGTATTTGCAAACTGCGTAACAAAAAATACGATGGTTTGATTGCCCTGGTGAGATCAAAAACGAAATATAACATGACAAATTTCTCACACATTCAATTTACCTGACCACTTTTATGACTGGAACCCACGGGAAATATACGTTTAGAATTTCTTCTAGAACGGGTAGATTTTTACGCTAGTTTTACGGCCGTTTATTTCTACCATCTCGAATACGGCTGTTCATCGTTGTAATGATAAAAAGTTCGAGAAAAGAGCAGTTGTACGTTTGGGAAACTGCGATACGGAATTTGTCCCTCGTGTTCGAAATCATATTTTAACGTAAGTTTTTTTAAGCTTTTTCTAGCTTTAACATATGTGAAATTAGTTTTGCTATTGTGAACATTAGTATAAAAGTAAGAAAGTTGAGATGTCAACTCATTCTCTCGATTTTTTTAAAGACAGTATAAAATTTTTGAATACGTAAAACTGTGGTCACTGACATGCATAATGTTTTTTATTCTCAAATAATAAGAGTTACGTCAGTAAAACTTTCGTTTAAAATAATATCTTATGTTTTGTCTTTTTTAAATGTATGCAAAATATTTGCAAAATTTACATTTATTGCAACGATTATTGGAGCAATTTTTGACTGAAAAGCTGATGCGATTTTTTTTTCCGGGAAGTGAAACGAGCATCTCGCCTTACAATGCACAGATGTAATTGCGTTCAATTCGACGTCGCCGTGTCGGGACGATTCAGGAATTTCCATGAATTTTGCTTTTCTCTCACCTCTGGGTGGGATGTACTTACATTTTGCTAAATTTGAGCGAATTTTCGTCTCCTCTCTCTAAAAGATTTTGTGCCTTATTTTACAGTCGTGCAACAAGAATATTCCATAGAGCATATTTCATGATAACGATGCCAAAGTTTTGCAGCTGCATGATTATGTGGGAGCAATTTGGAAAAGCATATATTTTTTTCGTATTGCGCGAATTAATTATTGCAGTCTCGGATTGTATTGATATTGCTTGAAACGTGCTAGCGTTACTGAGATAATAGTACTTGAATCTAATTGATGTTTCTAGGTGAGAAATGATTTTTCTACAACATTTGTTCACCTAATGAAAGAGGAGAAAGGAAAAAAGTAGTTGTTCGAGTTTCATATAGTCCAATATCGCGCACGCTTCAGGGCGCTTTTCTTCATGATGAAGATATCCGTGCCCGGCAATTCTTGGCAAATGGAACAGAAGTTGCCCGAATTTCGTTGCAGCTGCAAGTACCGAAATGTCGCATTAAACTCCCATTCCGGCATGAAGTTCTCGTCTTCTCGCGGTAGTTCGGCATCCTGTGAACGTCGATTTTCCTAGATTCGATTAAATTTCTCCAGCTTTCTCCGCAACTTATAAAGAACAAATTTTGCATCGAGTATAACTTCGATAACTCTGTGCATATTTTAAACCATGCGTAAATATGTCTCGCTAAAACGATCCGACTTCTTAGTAATGTTTAAAATATTAACGAATTTATGTTGCTCTAACGAAAAAAATATATCTTTAAATTCATGAGAAATATCGGTACCTTGACATAATTGAAAATCGATTTACCTAATTACTTGCAATCGATACAGTTCAGCAAACTGAAATTTGTGCAAATATTGCATAAAATGCAATATTTGCACAAATTTTAGTTGGCTAAACTAGCAGTATCATTTTAAAAGATAATAATCTAATATTGCGACATTAAGATAATATAAATATCGATGCGTTAAACATTTTGAAAATATTATCTTAATATTTATCATATTTATAGTGATTTTTTAATGAAGTTAAAATTGATGTTGTGTTAATATAAATTTAGATGTAAACATTAATATCTTCAAAAGCGTATAACAGTGATTTCTATTCGAAATTCTAAGTTGCGTTGATAACACTTCGATATCGATTTAATACTGTATCAATTCCTAATATAGCATGGTACTAGTTTTCGTATCTCCAATATTGGTGCATTAATATTAATACTATGGAACTTTAGCGCTGTAATAATATTATGAAACAATACTAATTCGATATCTTGTTACGAATTATTGTTATTATTTTAGTTGGTTTAGTGGTTATTTAGTGTATTGATATCAATATAGAACATATATTCAAATATTGACCACGTTTGTAACTTAATATTACACGTTGATAATAATTTTTTTATTTAAAAGAATATTTTTCATTCTCTCAAGAAAGTACACACATTTTAATATTTTCTCAGAAAAATTTTCTCAGAAAAAACTCTATTATTAAAATGCAAAGTTCACAAGAAATCTTTCTTTTTTTGTTTCTGAAGTTAGCCAATTAGTTTAATCCGAGCACTTAAATTGGCGGAATATCAGCGAAATATAATAGCGTTATCCGTATTTTTCCTCGAAGTACATTTGGTTGCATCTCGAAGAAACTGTCTCTTTCCAGAAGTTCACGAAGGAAACGAAATCTGCAACGTAGGGAAAATATTTAATTCTATTGTAAGTTTTAGTATAACGTAATTTTAACAAGATAAGAAAGTAATGAATGATTTTTTACGTAATTTTGACTTAAAAAATCAATCATATACTTTTTTCTCCCTTTACTTGTGGGGAATATTTGCACTGGAAATGGAATATTCATTTTAATATGGTCTGTAGTTTATTTTGAAATAATTTTATTCCTCTATAATAATTTTCCTCTTTCCTTATATTTGATGATAGAAAAATTAAAAGCCAATGAATTATATGCAAAACCTGTCTTATTGCTATCAGGATTTTATATATTATCTCTGATATCGCCAATATCTGTCAGCCATGAAGAAACCGTCATATACAAAAAAATTTGAGATCGATAAAGGAAAGAGGGAGTGAAGGATGGATAATGCACGGATTCGGCACGCACGTATTGGGAGGTAGCGGAGGATGACCGAATTACTATTCGACAGCTAGAAGTGTTGTTAACTGGAAAATCATTAAAATCACTTGAGTATCACGCTAAATTATCCCACTTGATCGTCGATAGGTTGTCATCACTTGCTGACGTGTAAGTGAAGTGTCTTTTGATGATATATTTATCGTGATATAAATGCATACTACATATATTCCTAAAGAATTAAAAGCATTTTATGTATTTTTCCATCAATTTTCATGTTCACATTTGAAGAACATTTATTTATTCGCCTACTAACCGGCATTTGTGCATTATTGTTGTATAAATATTTATATCAATTTTTAGCGAGGTATTGTGTGTGTGTCTGTGTGTTTAAATCTTAATTAACGAGTTTATTCTGTAATTCTTAACAATAAATAATGACTGTAATTGTATCGTTGTATTATTGCGCAGGTTTATATGATAGAAAAGCTACGCAATGACACAGTAATACTACAGTTACAATCGTTAAGAAGTATTAAATCTGTAATTTTTGTAATTTTTATGCTTATCTGATTCATGCAATACAATTTCCGCAATTTTTAAAATGGTTATTTGATTTGTCACGTATAGTTTTACATGCAAAATAGATATTTTATAAAAGGTATTTTATAATAGGTATTTTAATAATAAGTATTTTAATAATAGATAATTATTTATTTATTATAAGCCTACGTATTTCTATTTATTGCAATAATGAAGAACACATAATGAAGAACATATTTAATTGCAGGTAAAATTAATTTTATGTGAATTTTAACGATGTAATAAAATGTTTACAATCTTTGACAGTTTTTGAAAGATTTAAAACATTTTTTTATCTTCAAACATTTAAATGTTCAGTTTTATTAAATGTATTAAAATTTAGATTCTAAAATAAGATTAAAATAATCAAATATCTTATTTACATTCCTTTATCTTTTTGGATTTTTAGATAATAAAATATAGATCTATAGATGCAACACACATTTTAAGGATCTTATAATTACTTGGAAAACTTAATTACAGACAAAACTTTTCTAATAACTTATTATGAAATCTTTCTAAGATTTAAAAATTCATTTTTTAATCCATTGAAATCCTTTTACATCGTAATAGCCATCATGCATACTGATATTCTCATACTTTCTTTGTACTTAAGCATTCTGCTCGTGTGATTTCAATGGTGGATATTTCTGATAGTAAAACTATTATATAACATCGAATATGTTTCATTGTTACAAGGATACACCAAAATTTTATATAGTGGCCACAAAATTTCGGCAATTCACGATCGCGTGTACACGCGCAGAGGTTTAGTTCAATTTGTTGCAAGGAAGGAAGCCTCGCGCAACCTCGAGTTCCTTCCTGCTCGTTAAAGGAAGTTCCCGGCCAAGTCGAAGGAAAACTCGGCCTCGGAATGCAACTAACACATTTGCATGGTCGTTCCTGAAACTCCTAACCACTTTGCCCGCAACTTGGGCAAGATTCTGGCCGGGACATCGTAG
>NW_017259281.1:2558447-2563358 GCF_001594045.1 Atta colombica | reverse complement strand
ATATATATATATATATATAAATATATCCGTGGATATTATCTAAATGCTAATTTTGGCGTCAATACATAATGTTCATTGAGAGCTTCTGTATTTAGAAGCACATCTGGTAACGATACAAACTTTAAATTTCAAAAGGACGTCTTGTAGGCGCATGGAAATTACTATGTATCTGCATTATTAGAAAGCGAAAAATTTAAAAAGTTCCTGATTTTTTAAAGTAACTTTTTACGCACTTTGCAGTAATCTTAGTTTTACTTTTATTATAGTTTATTTTTTGAGAATATACAAACAAATTTTTTTGTAAACTTGTTCTAATAAGCATAAAGTGATATTTAAATTTTCATATACGAAAATAATGTAAACGTATATGTTTCTTTTTTAAAGTTTATTGGAAAACAATAGAATATCAGTTTTATATTTATATAAGTAAAAAATGGAAACCGTTAAATTTAATCAGTTTTATGTATAATACATTCGAAGTAAAGACCATCAGTTTTTACTGTGCAGTTTAGTTAAAAAATTCAACGTAATCACTGTTGATTTAGCATGCAATAGGATTTGACGTATAGTCTCTCTCTCTATATATATATATAGGTTCGTAAATAGATCTGTAATCATAATAGCTCTTTCGTGATCATATTTGCGCTGATAAAAAATACAAAATTAACAGCGCACGTCCGCTTTCTATAATCATGCGATGCATTACGAGTCAAATAATGCATTGGCGTATGGTAGTAATGGCAGTAATGGCGCTAATGGTTAATGACATCGTTGATAAGTACTTGGTATGACCATTTAAATATTTGCCGGCTTAATTAACAGGGTGAAATTCTCCAGTTGCGAAATATACGACGCATGTCGGGATTTAAAATCGTGTATTTCAATGATGTCGCATACGCCGTATGTAGTAACATTTTTCAACATTTTCGCTCATTAACGAGTACGCATTTTGTGCGAATGGTTACAATTCTCAGAATCAGAAGTATATATGTATGAAACGCGAATAAAACACAACGGAGGTCGCGACTAGCTGCATTAAAATATATAAAATCTCGGAGGAAAAATACTGACAATTTCACCGAGTAAATAATCGTTCGATTTATATTCATTCTGCTGGTTACATCGTACGCTCGGCTACTCATAATTACACGACGAGGGAGTATTCTTGTTATGGTTGGGATAACATTCGCTGGGAATTGAAACCTGCAATATCAGCTCGCCGATGAATGCGAATAATGAGATTTACAATTGAAAAGAGTCTGCGTGCGCGAGACTGTAATTCAACACGTGCGTGCGTGTAAAGCGAAAACGGGAGATACGTTGAATAGTTACATCCTGGTAATATGTATTGTAATTTAGTATGACGAGCCTTTGGTGTAAGTTCCATTTGCACCGCAAACATTTGGCGAGCGTTGCATTTATTTTGATGTACATATCTATGTTATTCTGAACTCTCAGTGAGATGCATTGACATATATGTTAACAAAGCCTTGACAATATAGATAGCCTTGTTGTGACATACAAGAAAAATGAATGAAGATTTTGTTGATATATTGTACGATAAAGCTGCGCGTAAATCATCAACGATGCGGTGAATCTCACGTCGATATTTCCACCTCGTCACTTCGGATTTATGTAAATTACATTGATTGACTTTCGTCGTTCATCGTGAAATCCGATTTTACGCCTTGCAATTTGTCGTCATAGTCGATGCGACAACTTAGCTCTAATTTTTATAGGTGTTGGAACTGTTTTTCGTTGGAAACGATGTCTCCGTCATCAAAAGGACTTTTCTGATAGTTTCCGAAAAATAATTTGATAGAGACTTTGAGTTGAAAATAATGATACGACTCACTAAAATTTTCTACACTCTAAAAGATATCAGTGTGGATTTAATACATAATTTAATGCAGTGTCTACATAATTCTCACATTAATATTAACAACTAACGATGAGAATTATATGAATATCGCATGCTCTGTTAAATCTATATCAATATTTTTTAAAGTGGAATTTCATGTTCGGTTTTTCTTGTTGGAATGTGTTACTCAATCACGTTGATCAGGAAGGTCGAGAGGTTTATAAATAAATTTTCGGATGACTCCTTTTTTTAGCTTCGTGCGAGAATAGCTAAAAAAAATGTGTAAATATAAATCTGCTCCCTTCTTTTTTCTTTTCTTAAAATAATTTATCGATCACGTTCTTTTTTTATATTTCATTTTGTATATCTAAAATGTTTTAAAATGCAAAAATTAAACAGCAATTTAATTTTCTTACTGAAATTATTGCGGCTGCTCGAATATTTCTGAACAAATGAATTTTAAAAACACATATTTGAAAAGCAAAAGTTTTTAAATAGACGAGGCAAACTTTGTGCTCAAAGATTCTTTCTTTCGTAAATTAAAAATAGTAGCTTGAAAGAATCCCAGTTTTTGTTCACATATTTCAAAAAAATTTTCTTTATTATAATCAGCTCAGTTAATAATTAAAATTCTTGGAAAAATACTTGCGCAATATATTACGGTGCAATTGTTCGATTGTTAAATTAGATGTTTATAATAAGAGAATTTCATATTATTTGATTTGTAGAAATATGAGCTATTACATTTCGTTTGTTCGTAATAAAATGATCCACTTATTGATTGAATTGGCTCAAGTACCAGCAAATGATACCATCCGTTTTAGATACGCTTCATTATTGTTCATCATTAATCAGTACCGAAAAGGACTCTCTGACTGCGCCCATTAGCAATTATGAAGATCTAATTGTTCATTAATGCAATCTACTAATATGCTGAATCGAGCATCGAAATAATGTATAATGCTGAGGCCACATCGAGCGCTATGTACGTTATGTTTGCTACATTTTCAAAAAATAGCTTCCTTTATGTGATTGCCCACTCGCTGAACTACGCTATGTTTGCTATGTTTGCGACGTTCCGACGCATCACGAAGTGTTTGATTTTCGACTATTTTTTTTTTAAACATCGCTATATATGGGCATTCACGAACAAATCGAGAATAAATGTTTTATACTATCGTGTTTAATTGTCATGTAGCAAATTATTAGTAAAATATCATATTGATATAGAAAATCTTATTGAAGAAGTCAGAAAAAATAAATGCATTTGGCAGAAATCAATTAAAGAATATCGAAATCAGTAAATGAAAGACAAGAGCGTTGGAGAAAATTAACAAAACTTCAAATAAATTAGATAAATATATTTTTTAATTTACTTATTATAAAAATTGTGTACACATAAACTGTGTACACATAAAACAGAAAATTCCTTTTGTAACATGTCTTGTATGTAGTATTTTGTAAGAATTGCACTATTTTATGCATGTATATCTTTTTATTTTGTAATTATGTATATATATATGTATATATATCAGACAGAAATCTGTAAATATTTATCAATAAAAACATTTATTTAAAACATAGCTTTTGGTGTGGCTGTTCATTGTAGCGAACGTAGCGTACATATAGCGTACATAGCATAGGGTTCGGTGTGGTCTCATAATATAACATCGTTCATAATATAACAGTAGCATGATCAATCATAAAAACGTGGAGGAATCGAACCATTAATTAATAATATGGATAGAGGCATTATCTTGATAAGTTTGACGTATTTGATTGAATAGTTTCTGGTGGGTTTCTACACTAAAAGAGCAATTTTGCTGAAGAATCCAAAAATTTAGAGATTCAGATCGGATACAAATCTAGAAAATTTTGTTGGACCATCAAAACAATTAGGTAGGACGACAAAATTAATTACTAGAATATCAAAACATTTTGCAGCATTGCTCAATTAAAATTATTTTAATGGTCCAACAAAATTATTTTTAGATCTGCATCTAGCCAAATTAGATTTTTCAGCAAAATTGTTCTTCCACTGTAATTCATAATTTTTTAAAAACTTGGTTCAATTATTTGGCTTAGTTAGAAAGATAATAATCGAACATATTCGATAAATAACATAAGAAATAAGAGTCGAGAATAATCCGTTTAACATATTATTTTTATATAAGTATTTATATAAGTATCTTAGATAATTTTATTGCTAAAAACATTGTGTTATAAATTACATTTTACAAAATAATTCTTTTAATATATCTTTATATTAATCAGATGAATTTTTAATAGATTATATGTGTATATACATACATTTTTACTATTCTATACTATACTATTAGATATGGGAAAAAGTTCGTGGCGTTTTTCCTGTTAAATGGCATTAAAAAAACGCCACGAACTTTTTCCCATACCTAATATTTTTATTATACTATACTATTAAAGTCCTTTTATTTATTTAATTTATACTCTATCCTTAGTATATATATATGTGTGTGTGTGTGTGTATATATATATAGATACAAATAGATACATACATATATATAGCACTAAAGACAGATTAAATAAAGATAAATAAATTAAATAAATAAAAAGATTTTATTTGTTGGTATTCAAATTTTTTATTTTATTTTTGTACATTAAATTGATGATTAGATTTTATACTATTCGTTGTATAATTCGTATATGTGAATCTGATCTCTCATTTAGCTTCGCTTTTCATTCAATCAGAGCACTAGTGATTTGATTACACGGTGGCATAGATCGAGCATACTGGTTGCAAGTTTGTCTCAAAGATCTGTAAGCTCATTCAATGTGATGACAACTTCGACCGTTCTCTTAATGACAATTTCAATCGCTTAATGAATGGTTCACTTGATCTTCCGAATCACAAAGACGCTGGCAAGTCGAATACACATGTCTACTCAAGGAAGACGAAGCTCGAGAAGCTTGCATTTGTCGTCCACGTCTGTTCCAAATAGTTGTCAAGGAATAGTGGAGGGAGAAATAGGGAAAAGGAGATCAGGCGGAAGAGAGAATATGCAGCCAAGAGA
>NW_017259281.1:2556637-2558347 GCF_001594045.1 Atta colombica | reverse complement strand
GAGAGAGAGAGAGAGAGAGAGAGAGAGAGAGAGAGAGAGAGAGGAACTGAGACTGTAAGAGGACAGTTGTCGCTTCGTGATTAGAGCTTCAATAGTCCGGTGTCGTAATTACGGGGGGCCGTAGGTGTGCTAGGATGAATGTGGCAATTTGCATGAGAGTAAGGAAGAAAGGGAGAGAGTGAGCGAAACTGGAGACGGGGAGAAGTTTGATGCAATTCTGGTGCAACCGCAGGGTCACTAGCGCGTGTTGGACGATAGAAGTGGTTTCGATACTTGAGACGGCCGAACAGCGCTTAACGTCGATCTTGGGGATAACTCCTTCTGACGAGGTCGACTATTATTCTCGAAGGAAACCTATCCATCTCGATACGGGTTCATTCCTTCCAGCTTCAAGCTCGTTCTCACTAGACAGCGCAGAGAATATACAAAAACGAATAGTGGTGAATATATCGAAGTAGGGCAGTTGAGTCACATCCAAATTGAATAAATAGATAGTTCGTTTGAATGAAATACCATGAAGTGAACATTTTAGCACAATATGTTATTTTTTGCTCATTAGACTTTTGATTCGAAATTTAAATACAGTATGCATTAAAATATATTCAAATAATGGAAAATATAAAAGAAAAATATAGATATTAGCAATATATAAAGTGAAGTATTTAAAAAACGATCAAAAGTTCGATATAATAATATTTTGATGACGATAAAATATTTTGCAAGTATTTTTATTAATTATCAATTCTATGTTTGACGAATACGTTATTTATTTTTATCCATTTAATTCTCTGATTGATTTATTTGAATTGTTAAGTTTATTTTCGTATTATCTCGATTTATATATTATATTTGATTCCGATTTGCTTTACTTCTGGTGTAGCTTAAGTAAAATAAGCTTTCAGTAAAATAAATAGAAGATTATCTTAAGATGATGAGTTTTTTAATTGATGATAATACAAATCATTTATCGTAAAAGAGCGGATTTCCTCTGATTAAAAGATTCTTTTCTGTTTCGGAAAAAATTTTATTTTTTTTTTTGAAAATTCTATCGCATTTATGAAAATATTTAATTATTAACATTTATAATTTGAAAATTATTAAAGTGTCTTAAATAATAAAAATTTTCTTTATGGTTGCATCAAATATCTGTGTTTCTTGAGATGTGATCTCTCTCTCTCTCTCTCTCTCTCTCTCTCTCTCTCTCTCTCTCTCTCTCTCTCTCTCTGTTTCTCCTTCCTTCCTTCCTTCCCTAGAGAGCTGTTAAGTTCTTTGAACCACAAACGGAGGTTAGTATCTTGCACTCTTTGGAGTTCACTGTAACTTAACGCTCGAGTCACGGAGCCATCTGTTACCGTTTGTTGGACTTCGCTATGAAAGGTTATTTATTTGTTGGCATAAGCAAATTTCATATTTTTACGATGAGATGATTAAAAATTTACATTATATTAATAACAGTTCTCTGATTACTTCTGAAGTGTTTCTATAAAACATTTTTAATCTTTGTAAATAAATATACTATTTTACTTTATAAATACATTTACTATTTTATTATTATATTATTTAGGATTTTTAAAAAAATATATCTTGCATTTTGTTTTATCTATGGACAAAGATAGATTCTTTAATAAAAATTTGTTTCAATCCATTTAACAAAATTTTTATTATTTAATAATAATTAAAAATATTTTTTATTATTTAATAATAATTTTG
>NW_017259281.1:2542956-2556279 GCF_001594045.1 Atta colombica | reverse complement strand
ATAAATTTAAAAATTTGTTGCCCGTGACTAATATATTACTAAAAATTGATTTTTACGAAAATTAAGTTTATCATTATTTGTGCCTTGTCAAGCTCTATGCAACTTTTGTCTAAAGCATTAATTTGCAATTGAAAATACAAAATTTTTAACGGTAAATTAAAGTGGGACACCCTGCATAGATCTAGCAACATATCTGTCGATTTAAATATTTTGTTTTTATGAAAATTGATAACCGCATATTATGGATATGACCAATTTTTACCTAAACTATTTTTTACTTGTATAATATCAATTAAATATATACAAATTTTATGTATATGTACATATACATAAAAATAACATTATTACCTCATAAAAATCATAAATGTTTTTCATTATTAATGTTTGATTTCTGCAAGTGACGCCGCAATTTTTTTATGTTAAAAAAGTAATGAAAAAAATGCGCGACATAATTTAATTTTGTCTTTGTATACATTTTTTTTATTTCATTGTTTTTTTCTTTTTTAATTATTTTGTTAATAATATCGCTGATGATTTACAATTATATTAAAAATTTCTCAATGATCTATTTTTGTATGTTTTTGCGTTTTTATATTTTTTGGGATACATAAAAAACACATAAATTATAATTTTCTATTTATATTTTATTTAATAAATTTTTATAAAATTTTTTATAAAAGAATTTTTACACATTGTTTAAAATAAAAGTAAATTTTCCATTTCTGAATTATTAAATTCTTTGTTGATTAACATTGATAATTTTGTACTTATGCCAGGATTGAATATAAGAGTTAGCGTAAATTAAAATTAGATAAATAAGTAATTTGTCATACTATTAAGTCCAGTGCGAACAATTTCTTTGGTTAAAATGGTCCTAACGAATATACCGATCTATTTCTTTGGAATAGTAAGATGGTATTGCGTCGGTTAAATATTCTTCGAAGCTGCAAAGGAACGCATTTTACATGATCCACCGTCTTCACAGAATGCTCACTCGTGCTTGCAGTCATACGTGGTTGGACTATGTTATACTCGCAATGCTAAACTAATCATGCGTAAAACGGCACGACTTGCAACCGCAGATATGTTAGCTCTTTTATGTGCTTATATGATCATCAAGAAATCTCAATTGTTTCGTATATTATTACGAAATTGTATTTAATTTTGTATTTAATTTTATACTAAGAAAAAATTTTAGACATTATCTTGTAATGAAGAAAACATTTAATAGTTACTGACATGGAAATCTCGCGAAATGTTAAATTTTGATTTTAATAAAACTGTGTATACATATATAAGTTATGGATAAATAGACGAATTAAACAAATGTCAATTACTGCTCAAAAACTATTTTAAGAAGTAGAATCACTCCTCATGTGTAAAGCGGTTTTCGTTATATCTCAAAAACTAATCAAGATTAAAAAAAAAATGTTTTATACAAAACTTTTGCAATGAAATTATTACCTCTATTCATCCACGTCATCATTATTAAAAAAAAAATAATTTCTTTTTAAATTTTCCAAACATTTTTTAATTATTTATCCAGACTGTCATTGATATAGATGAATACAGGTTATTGTAAAACTTTTATTGTAAACTTTTATTGTAAGAATTTTATTGTAAAACTTTTATATAAAACATTTTTAATATTTTGAATCATTTTTTAGATATTTCGAAAAAAATCGAAAATCGTTTTATATACAAAGGATTTAATCGTTTTTAGGTAACAATTGTCATGATGTTTTCAAAATTCATCTATTTATATAAGCTATATGTATACAAAGTCATTAAAATCAGAATTTGACGCGAGGTTCTCTTGTGAATTTTTATAAACATATTTAAAATTAAAAATCATATTATGACTTTTTAAAAATCTTCTTTATATATTAATTAGAGATTAATCTAAAAGTTTTTACAAGGAAAGAACAGTTTTACTGAAATATTTAAAAATTTATATATGTATAGAAGTGAAAATAATTTTTTGTTGGATTATCAAAATTATTATGTAGAACTCTGAAGTATAATGAATAGCTTGAACGTCTTACTTAATTATTGTGATGGTTTAACGAAATTATTTTCAGATCTAGTTAAATTTTTTAATATTTTAACGAAACCTTCTTTTCGTCTATTTTTGAATGAAGAAACTTCATATCAGCATGATTATACAATGAAGCTTTGCGCGTGTATTGATTATCCGATAGAGTTATGAACTACTTTTTCGAGAGACGCCCGTCATAGAATATATGTATAGAGAAGTCAAGGTTTGAATCCTGATTGAGTTTTTTTGCAATAAATTTTTTACAGTGTTTTAAGATTACTGATGTTCATTAACATTAGTATTATTAAATTGTTTATCAATTTAATTTGTGATATTAATAATACGCATTCCAATTTTAGCTTAAGACTGTTTCAAGACTGACAAATAATAATCGACATGCCAGATGCTTGAACTGGAAAATGTAAAATTTATATAAAAATATTATTAGACCCGCTTTGATCGAATATATCCTTCTTCGCTTATATTTGTATTGAATTACTTTTTCATTAGTTCAGCAGAACATGCACAAATATTCGCTGCATACTTAGAGGAGTAGAGAGTACACAAAAATTAACGTGAAAAGGAGCTCTTTAGACGATGGCTCGAAATCTCCTACTCTAAAGCGCGGAATTCGATTAGAACTCGAGATTCGATTATACAGTAAGATCTTTGCCCTCCTCTCGCCGTTTCTCATATATATTTGCGCATTGATCGATTTCACTTGCGCAAAGGTGTTAGAAACCATTCCGCTGCATTTCTCGGGTAAGATACGTGGTCTTGCGAAGAGACACGCGCGCACATGGCATGACACGTTAATGCGATTCCCGCTTGTTTCTGTCAGGTCATGTCACGTCACGGCTTTCGCGATCTTCGAATCGAGTGGTCCGCGAATGACGTATGTCCTACAAGCGACACGCATCGCATGGAGTGTAAAGGACGTGTCAGACGCGTGTTCGTTTCCATCGACGGCATGATTGTCCTTTTGACACGATTCCAATTTTTTTCGCGACCATTATCAACGATCCTCGTGAATTGAACGGACATCCCGTAAAAGGAAAGTAAAGGGAAAAAAAGAAACAATAGAGACATCTCTTACTGTTGATAAAACAAAACCGTTCGAATAAGCCTAAATGCTCGAATTCCCCAGCGGTTTACCGCGATGTAACATTATCATATTTGATTGATAAAAATTTTCTACATACAGTTTTGATTAAAATTATTCAATACTTATATTTCTTGTATTTATCTGGAATTTTGTATTTATCTTCTTCTATATTGTTTTCTATTGATTATTGATATTACACATAAGTAAAGAGCTTCTACAGAAACGAAAGATAATTCATAGCAAATACCATAAATCAATTTGAGCTATAAAACGTCGAATAATGGTTAATCTTCAGATGGGTTTATTTTTCCAATCTTATAGCTTTTCCTTAAGTAAGATTTATTATAATTCATTGATTTCTTATTGCTTTAAAACTAATAATACTTCAGAGTGTAATAATACTTCACTTCATAATGGTTTCTCATCCGCTATAGTAATGCCAATATTTAAAAATGAACAAATCTACTAAAGATAATGGATTTTTGAGTTTGTTTGAATTAAAATTTTTTAAATGCGAAATTCAAAATGGAAGATTCAATACGGTTTGTCAATTGAAAAAAATCAATTTTTAGGTTTGTCCGCGTTGCATGCTCCAACATGCTTTTATCATAGTTCCTACTCACTGTAACGCGTTCATTAGAGTGAATAGGAATTATCGTAAGAGCATGTTGGAGCATATTGGAGCATGTGATGTGAACACACCTTTTGTGAAGCTGTAAATATCTATGAGGCTAACTATCTATAAGGCGTCTTTTTATGTCGAGAAGTAATAATCGAAAAGTATGTATAATGCTATGAGAAAATATGAAATGAAATAATAATTTGAATAAGACATACACTACAATATACGAAGGAGAAACGCGACTAAGGCTTAGAATTGGGTTGTCCGGAAAGTTCGTGCCGCAAAAGAGTTAAATTTAATAAATGAAAATTTAAATCTTCTGCGTTTCCTTTAAAATCGGCATGAACTTTCCGGACAACCCAATATATAAGGATGAGGAAAGATTTTATTTGCGAGTATACAATGTATCATTGCTATTCATTTAATGAATTTTAACATTAATGGTTCAACAGAATAAGTATTAACGATAAGAAACAAGCATAAAAATTATAACATGAAAAATAAAACAACACTACTGTGTAGTGATACTTCCGCATTGCAAAGAGATTAGAGATATTCAAGTAAGTCAATTATTTAAGCAACTTTTGATTGGTCTGCCATTTTTAAGACGATAGAATGAGATGCATTATAAATATCTTATTTTATCTTATGCATATCATTTTATTCTTATGCATTTTAATCTATCCTATTCTATCTTAAACATCGTCCTAAATATGGCGGATAGTGACCAATGTCTTATTTGATGTTTAAAGATTAATAAAGTGCCTCATTCTTTTGGTCAGAGCTGTACTTAATATTATACTTCAGATTTCTTTAGTTTACATCGCAATTCTTTTTGTTGTAAGATATAAATAATTTCGGACGTTTTCATAAATCAAATACATAAAAATGACTCAGCGGTTTAAAAAAAAACTTGGAAATCGATCGTCTTTTTTCGAAGGAGCCGTGATCTATATTTATCGACCAGCGCAAATATTTATGCGATTACTCGGGGACATGCTCTATTGGGAATCTTTATTATTTCAGAGGGTATCAAACTCTTTCCACATGGAATGACCTCTATTGTTTCTCTCTTCTTTTCTGTTCCATTTCCTCTGCCATTGATATCTCATCTTTCGGATCTTATAACGCTATGTTGACTAGCCAAACAGAGAATGCTGTTGGTAATTTACGATCGATATCGATGAAATTTCGATTGAACTTCTAGACGCGTAGGATGCCTGTGCGCAGCAGACTGAAGCTAAGATTAGCGATGGTTGATTGACAGCTTGCTATCTAATATTATTGTTCTCGTTGATCAGGTGAGCAATCTAGATGTGTCCTTACAGTAAATTTACACTGAAAGAAAAAATTGGCTAAATATGGCATAGTATTTTTAATTAATTATAGCAACCAATTTTTGATTGCATTATCGAAGTCCTATTCCTTACTAACATGGTGGATAGGTTAACGCAACCAAAAATTGGCTGTTACAATCAAAAATTGGCTGCTGCAGCCAATTACAAATGCTTGCCATATTTTACCATCTAGTTTGTTACAGCAGTAATCTTTTCTAGGAAGGGATTGTTAGGTATTGATCAATACGTCAAGATTCGAAATTTATGTGACATTGATTTAATTTTGATATTTGTGTCTAGATGCTTCAAAGATACGCACACAGTAATACGAATAATATATAGAATGGGGAAATATGATAACTCGTGCACATAATACGATATACGCATGTGGAATATAGATATGTATTTGAAGTCGCTGAAATGATCAGTTCTCTCGCATTTGACATCTGCTAATTGTTATCAAAAAATAAAATTTGAAAAGTAATAAGTTGATTTGATATTATATTGTTAAAGACTTCACGTTTTGATTGAAGAATTGGAACATTAATGTACACACGCACGCGCGCGCGCACACACACACACACACACACACACACACACACACACACACACACACACACACACATTTGGAATACATTTGTTAATATGTAACTGCTAAGACTAATTACACGATGATCGTTTTTATTCCAACTCATTACATAGAAATTATGATGCATAAATTGACGGAAATTATTAATATACCAAAATAAAATGAAATGGAGACAAAAGGGTGGAATAATTTCGTGGCGAGAATTTATCGGACGAGTAAAAACAAGTCACAATGCGATATTCGAAAATGATCTGTCGTCGACGTTGATTTGTCGAAGAGGGGAAACGATTCACGTTATCGATTATGTTTCACGAATATCTGACACGTCCATCTTCATTGCACGATGCGATGAATATCTAGGATTTCAAACGAAATAATAGGAACGTCGATACAAGGATCGAGTTTCATTATGTCAATTCGTAGTATGTCGCGAATGGAACGTTCTATTAATACTTACGCTAAAATAATGTTTTAGTTAGATCGTTTCTTGTGCTCTATATAAAGTATATTTTCCAAATATTGTTTTATGTTTTTTTTTTTTTACGAAATTGAAGATATTAAATTACAGTATAATAATTCATTATGCCAAAGAGATTATGTCAAAGAGATTACGCGTATCTCTGTGTCTTGATATCGTTAAATGTCAACATTTCGTGAAATGTTTCGTGAATGTTGCAGTTTAATGATGTATCAAGATACGGAGATAGCTCATAAATTGCATAGTTTTTTTAAAGAAAATATCTCTGTTGAAGCCTCAAAAAAGTTTTAATGCGTTATTCATTTAATTAAAGAGTAGGTACAATTAAATATAATTTATTATATATTATTTCTTCCATTTGTTTATATAAAAATATTAAATATTTTTGGTATTTCGCTCTCGTATCAGAAATCATAATCGAAATTTAAGAGACAAATACATTTGGCTGCGTACTTGACTGCGTAAACGTCACAATCAAATATCTCCGAAACGTAATTAAATTATGAAAGCGATGTGGGACGCAGAAATTTGCAAGGTAGCAGCAACATGTGACATTTAATTAATCATTGTTGCACACATTGACATTGTGAAAATCCATCGTAGTCGCAAAGACGAATGAAATTACGAATATCGCACGTCTCTCGATAATTGTATTTCAACTGTACTGTGCGTTTTGGCAGAAAAAAAATTGAACAAAAAAAATGACAACGCAAACTTGATTACATAGAAACGAAACTTTTGATCAGTGATACGAGGAAAAAAACCAATCACTGCGTGTGTTTCGCGTTGAAGAAAGACGAGTTATATCATAAATTGCATTTATCGCATAACGTAAAACAAAGCGTTGACCATATGTCGCTATTTCTCTTCCTTTCCCCCTCCCCTCTCCTATTACGATATTCATCAAGGTGCATCGACGAATTACTATTTGTAATGCAGATCGCACTGTACGCGGTGCAATCTGGCGTAGAAACATTCCCGGCGTCTGCTTCGCATTAATGAGATGCTGCGGTTAAACTTTCCTTCTCTCTCTCTCTCTCTCTCTCTCTTCTCTCTCGATGCACCTTGCTCCTCTTTTTGGCGAGACATTAATATCATGCGGTTGATCGTCCGCGGCTCCCCGAGCTGGAGCTTTGTCAGTGTTCTGGACTGCAGCTATTCCTCGCCTTTCGGCATTTCAACGCGCGTTGTCTATTTTCGCTCGCTGCTATTCTCGCAACACGTACCCCTTTCTCCCGGTGCATACATCGCAACGTAGTGTAGCTACGCGTTTCTCGCTGTTACCATGCACCTGTACCCTCGGGCAGCATCAAAATTCTGTATGACTCACATCTCTCGTGAAAAAAATAGCTTCTCTGATGTTTGGCCGTGTTTGTTGAAATGGGCAAGCACGCTCGCGATCAATAAACTATTTTCATGCGTATCGAATGCAGATAGTGCAGTCGGATTTTATTTATCGGTGTCCAGCAAGGTTGATGGATTCCTACTATTTATATTCCCTAGTCATCCACGTGTTCGAGTAATCTGAAATTCTTGTTAAAAATCTGATTATTCGCATATTTCGCCCAGTTTCTTTATTCACTTCTCCATTGTTGAATGTTGAATTAATAATTTATAGTTACTATCATTTATATGACCTAATTAATAATTAATTTAAACATCAGCATTGAAATTATGCAGATTGTATAATACATTTAATTACCGTAATATATTGTAATTACTATTATGCTTACACATGAAATTCGTACATCTGCGTGCTCCATATAATTTTGGATTTCTCAATAGTCTCTATCGAAAATGTTCAAAGTTATTAAATCTCTCGAAGTAAATAATATCAGTCTTTCAAAAAAAAATTCCGGAAATGAAGTTTGATGATTAAGTCGTTGCCTTACAATGACATTGTGCACGCTCAATGTAGCTGATAGATAAGATCAAGGTTGGAATAAAGGAGGAAGAAAACGAAATCGAAAAATGCTTATGGATGAATATTGCACCCTGGCAATCATTTGAAATGATGGAAAAGGGCTCGTGTACCGTCACGCTTGATCTCTTTGATATTTTATCCTTGCCAATTGTGGATTCGTTGTTCTATAGGTTTCCGAATAACATTTTTCTGTCTGGTTTATTGAAAGGAGCATATATTTTGAAGACGAAAGGAAGAATTGTCAATGATTGTATAAATGATATTTGAAATTTTGCGGCATTCTTCTGGAGTACATTGCCAACAATTGTTACATAGCGTGCAAATATTTATACAGTGCTTCGCAATCGTCGTCGATTAAAAAAGAAGTAGATTATTCTCGAATATTTCTCACGTCCGAAAGGCTGAACTGTTGTTGTTTAACATTTGATTGTACCAAAAACATAGAGCATGGTTGCTCTATCCGTGTGTAAAATTGATTGACAAAAATAAAAAAGATAGTGCGTTTTCACGCTCTCTTATCCTCTTTCAACCAATCACAATATATTTTAGAAAGAGAGGCTATTATCATATTGCCTTTCTCTTCTTTTTTGTTGATCACATTTGATATATAGTGTTTGATATATAGTTTAGATACGAACGTATATTTTTTTATTGTTAGTAATTTCAGCCGACTCAACGAAATAACGCATTGTGTATCATGTTAATCGTACACATTTGACGTACTGACGACTTAAATAAATTCTCAAATGGTAGACTGCTGTTCTCTATCTGCGGTTATTATTATTAAACCTTTCGTGCAATTTAAATCTTTTTTGGCACAAGCGAAATTTTACTTTCAAATTTTTTTTTATTTTTGCTCAAATTTTAATTAAAAATTTTTGATTTTGAGTTAAAAACTTTTCGGTACAGAGATATTGAAAAGTAACCTTGATTTTCCCACATTTCTTGAAAATTAAAAAAAATTTTGGACAATAAAGGCTCGGATTGTAGATGGAGAGTTGATAGTTTGGATAAGTGGTCGCTATGTTAACAGAATATACCTAATTAAGTTGATTTATGCCAGTATCACATTCATAATTTTATAGGACATTGTGAATTTATTTACATTTTATTTACGAATGTTTTAATTTTGTTCTTTTTTTTATTTATGAATGTTTTAATCAATCTTGAATTTTTTAATAAAAAAATTCTATTAGGACATTTTATTGGTTAAACGACATTTTTCAATAATATTTTAATATCTAATATCAAATATTTTTTAAAATGAAGCCTAAAACTTTCCGTTAAATTTCATATTAAATTAAATGCAAGAATATGTGATTTTGTTTATCGATTTAATAAACCTTTTTTAATTACCTAGCATAAAGAGTAGTTCGACAGAAAATTCAATACCAGATTTGTAAAAGATTCATGTCTGAAAGAACGTAATATACAGGGTATTATAAATTTTTTTCACAGATTCAAATAACCAATAAATGCAAAGACATATTGGTTGAAATGTAGGTCGCGTGCAAATAAGCAAAAATATTCAGTAACTTGATATATTTGTGTGTCGTTGATTTTGTCATACGAAAAAATTTATAAATTGTGTAAAAATATATTTTTATTTCTCGAATTATTCTTATGGTTTTATATATATAGTTTAAATAGTTAATTCATGTCAGAATACCATTACGAAGAGTTAAAACGAAAGTTGGATTATAATAAATGGAACGGGATCATCCATTTCTTCATATCCGTAACGCTCACAGCTTTATCCGGAAACAAGAAACATCCCTACCCCACTAAGTTCCCAAGAAGAAGCATTGCAAAATCTTCCTAAAAGCTAGATCGCTTCATAAGTTTCAAGAGTGAGACAAATCGTCGCATTTACGCTCGCGTCTATCTCCTCACCGTACACGTCGAGAACCAAAATGGCCCCCTTTGGCGTTCTCCTGCTGGAGCATAAAGAGAAGAGAGCGCGGAGCCGGCAGAAATCAAATGAGAACGCCAGATAATTAAGCGGATTTAGGCACTCAGACACGGCCACTCCTACCTTCCTCACATTTCTCTCTTTCTACGTCAGTTAAACCGCAAGGCGTGAGAGCGCATGGCGATTAATTACGAAAGATTACATCTCGTGATGAGCTCGTCCGTTTTGCCTTTACCTTTGCTTCGTCCCCAGTGAATCTCTAACTTTTTTTTGTCATCGTATTGTCCCCGGCGAATAATTAATCGATTTTCAAGAGTCCGTTTTACGCCATATTTATCGAACATACGATGCATATATTCGAATGCATAACGAGAAAATCTTGTTTTATTATTTGAACTGTCCATTTTGAATAAAATGTATGGTACTTTCGTAACTTGGGATGCATTTGTCTATGTTACATAGCTAAAGTGATATACGAAGTGTTTTATATACAATACATATTTTATACATATATATATATATATATATATATATATATATTACGTTTGGCAAAATATCATTTGTTACAACTTTCCAAAATTCAATTTTATTATACTTATATCTTGTGCTAATTCTAAAATCTTAAATTAAAATTATGCTAAAATTTAATCCGCTTTATATTATAATAAACGTAAAATGTTCTATTATTCATTTGCGTTTGTAAAATCAATTTATGAAATCAGTCATTTTTAACTGATAAAATATTGTTTAATGAATTTGAAAGATTTTGATAATAATTCTGAACATCGGAAGCTCGGAATATCTTTCTTTTTTTTTTGGATGAAGATATTTGATGTCAAAATACTACAAATCTGTTGAATTATGCAAATTCGAATCATCGAGAGAGGAAGTTTTAGGGGTTCATGAAAACTTATAAAAGATCTGTCTATAGTATTCTCATGCACAATATCTCGCGAAAAGTTGCAGAAGCTCAAGCAGCCATTTTGGAATACGGTCGCTTCGGAACCGATCCGTTCGTTGACTATGCGCGGAATTCGATGGGAATTAAATTTACGCGCCGATATGGGATTCAAATCGAGTTTTATCATGCCGGACTTATGGCAGCGTAAAATTTCATTTCCGTGTAAGGTTCGACAGCACCTCATTGGCATCTCATTATCTTGGAGAACTGTAGAATTAAGAAATGGTCTCAGACAATTGCATACTTGGTAGAATTATTTTCAGGAAATCATTAATTTTTTTCATAACACGGTAGGAATAATTTACATATAAAAAATATAATATATAAAGTTAACATTTGATGATTGTAATCAGATTTATTAACACATGAATTATTATTATTATATAATTACAATTGTATTAGGTTGTCCGGAAAGTTCGTGCCGCAAAAGATTTAAATTTAATAAATGTATACTAAAATTTAAATCTTCTGCGTTTCAATTTTCCTTCAAAGTTCGGCACGAACTTTCCGGACAACCCAATATATACATATATATGCACGTTTATTTTCTTCTTTAATAAAAGGAGAAGAGCTAGCAAGACATGAAATACTTATTACAATGTATTTCTGAATCTTAAATTGTATTAATTTTAAGTGCTTTTAAGATTTAATGAGATATAAGAATATTATTGTATAATTTATATTTTAAATTTTTATATAGATTCTAATAATAGTATTAATACATTAAATAACATGTATAAAATTAATAATTTTTAATTCTTTCTCAGAGAAAAGTAAATTTTAAGGCATATTGATGATTTAAATTTCCGTTTTTTTCTCATTATCTTATTAGGAATACTAGATAAACTCTGGAAGTTTAATCAAACGAAATTGTGGACAATGATAGATCTTGCTAAATAATGCCTAATACCCCATTTTCCTGAATAGCACGTATGGTATACATTGCACCGTTGCTATTCCATTAGCACGATCTTGGACAGTCTTGATAAGGCGCGTGACAACATATTGATTTGCGTTCGCATTAATTAGCACATCGGGAAGGAATCCATCGGATTGAACATCATACTAATTTCCTTAGTCTTCGGATCACTAATATCGTAACATACAAGGAACAATACGTGACTAGAATCATGGTCTGCGAATTATTTACAGTATTACTGTCGAGTTGTAACGCAGCCGTTTCTGATAAAGACATTTGTCATCACATAGCTTTCATGTTCGATTATCGATACGTCCGGGTCGATAGATGGCACACTGCTGATGGCCAATGGGTATTTATGGTCGATCGTTTCCTACTTCCGGTGGAATGGCTTGCGCACACGCATATCGTTATTTGATACAATCCAGAATTTAAATACCCGCTTTGAAAATCGAGCTTTACATAGTGGATAATAAGAAGATTATGGGATTACTTTGATGCATCTAAAAGCAATGAATTTTTGACGTTGTCAATGAATTTATCTTTTTACTAATTTTCATGTAAAAGTGTAGGAAAGAGATGTATAATTCTGTTAAAATTTCATATTGGAACATTCTATTAAATTTCAGAGGGAAATCTTTTTTATTTTTATTAAATTTTTATTAAACCAGAGATAGAAAGAGAGAGCAAATTATCTGGTTATCTTACATGAATATTCCTGTAAATCTTGCGTAGTAATTAAAGTAGTTACATAATTCACAAGTCAGATAATATTTGACTTGATGGTGGAGGAGTACGGAAATTTAATGAGATAATATAAAATCTAAGTGAAAAGAAAGAATATTGATATACCATTAGGATATTAAGATATTAATATTAGGATATTTCGAGCAGAGTTTCGTGAAAATATATGCTAAAATGTTTCAACAAATGTTCCAACAACGTTTCGAAAGGTTGTTCAGTTTGCAACGACATCACCAGTGTCTCCGCGGATTTGGCTTTTCCCATTATCCTTTGGTCAGAAGGGAAACATTCGTTTCTGAACGCCATTGTTTTCAACGCGCCGCATTATTCATGCAAGTATCTTTTTGGTATGCTACATAGAAACATACGTTTTTGGGTTCCCCAATATATCGTCTGCGTTTTTCCTACAACCCTGTGACGGCTTTTTTCTTTGTGGCACCAATTAAATTTGTATTGGTGTCACGTGTCATTCGGATGACAATTCACAAATGAAACAAAAAGATAGATTTGTATGTTGTTTTTATTCATGCGTCTACTCGCAGGTGCAAGCACGTATGAATGCAAATAAAAGTATTGTCTCGTCAGAAATTTTTGTTTTGCAGGTTAAACGCTATTAAAAATGCATCGTTAAATTTATGAACAAGCGATTTTTTAACAATTTTAAACATTATGGAAAGATTAATGAGGTGTTTTG
>NW_017259281.1:2521336-2542856 GCF_001594045.1 Atta colombica | reverse complement strand
TATATATAAAATCAGTTTTAATTTCAATTTAACGGTGTAACAAATACATACGCTGAAAAGTTTTAGGAGAAAGTTGAGAACAAATTACACATCACTTGTTCGCTCATATTTTGATTTATAATTTTGATAAAGTTTTAGAAATATTTTAAAATCCAATCACAAAAATGTCCTACTTATAAAGATGTTCTGAATACTTATTATTCAAACTATGAATAAGATTGCTCCTCCTTTTACATTCCTTCTTGTTACTCGCAAGTCATGAAAACAGAGAAGCTATCGGTGATGAATTCATTGTGTTCAGAAGTAACTCTCACGAACATACTTCATCTACGGTATACACTGGGATTACGTTTTCCATTTATCAAATTCTTCGTTCTTACTGGCTTTACTATATTACATGCTTACCACGATGTTTTTATTCCTGCCATTAGAGTCCTCCTGTAATGCCGATGTCAGCGAATGGATAAATAGTATTTGCTTACCGGCGCGTAAGATTTTAGTCCACACGTTGCGTATATTGAATTAAATTTTTTGAATTTATTTATTACAATATATTTTAATGTTGTATTAATTCTAATTCGTTGCATCGAAAGTATAATTTTCAATTGTATGCATAAAAAAAAGTTAAGAGTTCAAAAATCCAAATTAAAACTTTGAGACTCAGTCATCTTTCACATCATTAATATTAATTAATTAAAAGATTATATAATACAAGTTTTTCCATTGATTATAAAATATTTAAATCGTTTCGTTTTAGCGTTAAGTTGAGAACATCTGAGGACAACTTCTCTTGATTATCAATTTTGAATTTTAATTCCGTAAGAAAAAAATTATAATTGATGCATTTTGTATTAGACCAATACATATAAAACAGATTATTAAAGCTAATATAGATATGTATATTTTATGATCTATTAAGAGCTTAATGCGGCCAACATGATATGTTAATTAAAATATTTTGTATCGTTATTGATTTATCCAGATTAACGCGTTTTATTGGAAAATGTGTAGCGAATTGTTGGATGTGTTATAATTTCCGTTTGTGTTGATGCGATAGCAGTAGTATGTAAATGCAACTATGACAAAAGTGTAACGATGACAAAATACTTTTGCGCCTACAATTCATGTAAATGTCTAACGTGTTGACCAATATATATTATTACACTCGCAATACATGTCTCCATATGTCATTAATGAATAATGGAACGTGAAAAATAAGCTCGCGGATGCAACAGTCGTTTAGAAAGCTTTGCTTGACATAGGCTAATAGATCGTGAAATTGTTGACAACCAAGATTAATGAACCATGGTTCAGTGCGGCGCGCGGCATCCATAATTTGCAAATGCGTGTCGTTGCAGTTTATTTGCTTCCTACCGATATCATCCGCGAAGCAGCATTATTCGCTGTGTAACCTATTTCGGTTGTTAGCGAAAAACTACATTCTACAGTCGATATAAATCAGCGGATATCATCGTTGATGCACATCGATGACTTTCGTGGTGCAATAACTTTTGTACGAGTTCGATCACCGTACTTCCCACCCGCGAGCGTCGATAAATTCTCCAATAAATATATACGACTCATATTTTGTACTCAATATGTTGAATATGAAGCCATAGATTTCCTTTGTGTTTGTTATACGCATAATTTACCTTGTACTGTGTACTATTAATTATATATTAATATGGCTGAACTAAATAAAAAACAGACATAGCAAAAAATTTCATTTGTGCATATACAATTTGTTTAGATTGAAGATATTTATAAAATATTTTTTAGAATTTATACATATATGAATTTATTTTTAGCATTTGGATAACTAGTACAAAAGTTAATCTAAATAATTGAAATACTATAGAAATACTATAGAAATACTATAGAAATACTATAGAATATTTAAAAATTCGATAACTAATTCGAAGTGTATAATGATGTTCGTTTAATTATAACATGATTCAGCAAAAAATCATTTTTTTCTTCAAAGTTCATATTACATATCCCGAAGATTTTTTCGCGCTGAACACGATGGTGGAATTTACGGCAGGATTTTAAGTAAATTGAGATAAAAGAGACCAAAAATGGCGTTTTGGCCATTTTCGACATTTTTTATTAAAGTCTTTTCTAAATAATGTCTATATTGAGAAAAAATGTATACTAAATTTTAATAAATAATTTCTTTGAATAATGCCAATTGAATATTTACTAAATATAAACAGATATTTATTTGATACAAGAATACATCAGATAATAAATTTGATTTAACTATTTATTTTTTACTCAGCAAATATTTCTTTTTCATAAATGTTATGTTAGTACTATTCAAATAAATTAAAAAAATATTTCAAGAACGAGTAGAAATAAGATTGTAACATTAATTTATTATGATATCAGATTCATTATAAGAATTATTGATATTTAAACAATATCAAATATAAAAAACGTATCAATTTGACTTAGTCTTCTTCATCCATTCAAGAATCACAAATAGAAAATAATAAAAAGTAATTTAAAATACTAAAATTTAGTACGTTTTTCTCTCGATGGTACGACATCTAAAAGTATTCATATAAAAATTTTTAAATAAAATTTAGTTCTTTATTATGCAATCTATTTTCTTCAAGTTATAGCTGTTTAAATTTGAGTATAATTTTGTTAATTATACAGTTCAGTAAGAAATCATGTTTTTCTCTTCGAAGTATTATGATACATATGAGAATTGTTTATTATGTGCGCTGTACACGATGCCGTCATAAAATTTGCATGATACACCAAGATTTTTAGTAAATTGAGGTGATTTTTGATCATTTTACCTATATATTATATTCAGATGCAAATAAAATATACCAAAAATCACCTTAAAAGTTTTGCTACTCAAATTTTGACATCATGTTTCAAAAATCTTCAGGATATGCATTATGACACTTCACAACTAAAAAGTAATTTTTTAATTAAACTGTGTTATTATATATTGAAAGTCTGAAATACAAACAGTCATAAAACAACTTGATAAAAATAAATTGATATCATGAACTAAAATTTATTTTGCTTTTGAATTATATTTTTAGATATTTTAGATTTTATTTAAAAACGAAATCTTTTTATACAAAAAAAACCTATATTTTGGCATTTTGGAAAGAATTTGAATGTTGAACAGTGTAATTATTAAAAAATAATTATAATGTATAATTATATTGTAAATTGAATGATAATTTGCTGTGACATTTATACAGTTGCATTTATATATATTTCAATTATTTTTGCGTCTTTGTTTTCAATTAAATTTACAATTTTAGAGCAGTTCGCGTTTTAATACGTTGAGAATATTACTGCGGGTCATTGTCCGAAAACTGTCGCCCCACAATCTCACTAGACCCGCCAATGGCGATTTATTTTATCGAATTTGGTCAAAAGAAACTTTCCTCGCGAAAGCCAAAGAAAAGGAAGTGAAAGATCTGGAGCGAATCGGGACGTTCAGAATATCCTGCACTGTAAGTCGCTGGTCGAAAAACTTCCGGCGGGATCGTATTAATCTTATCCTGCGGCTTTCTGTCGCAACTGACTCACGTGAGTTCATAGGTCATGCGACTACCAATCGATCTTCTAATATAAGTTACGATATCGGAAACATCTTTTTCAAGTGGTTTTATCCGAATGAATTTAAAATCGATTATACGGAACCGTATTGATATTGTCTAATGGCATCAGCCATAGAATTTTATTTATTTCAATTTTTTATGTATTTATCTTGTTGCCTGTCCTATTTCTTCTTTACATCTTTTAAATGTAAATTTGGTTGAACTTAATCTAAGTACATTATTCTTATAATTTGTATTTTCTATAATAGGCATCGTTGAAACCAGCCAAATCTAATTAATTCAGATAAGAGAAGCCAAACGAGTCTACCTAGTTACAAAATCAGTTTACTGATACCGACGAGAAACGATATAGAAAATCGATAAACTGCTTGTGTAATGAAAAGCATTAAAAAGTTCATCTGAAAAGTAAAATGACATACGAGGTGACATAATTGTAAATTACTTGAAATGAGAAAAGAGAATGATGATATATAAGATATTAAATATCAAAGTTTATCATGATATAATATATAATACATATATATTTTTATTTTTCTCTGTGCAAGATCTTAAGAATTATTATTATTATTGGAATAAAAAGAATTATTATTGGAATAAAAATAATATTTGAATAATGGAACTTAAAAAATTTTTTTTAAGTTGAAAACGACAACGTTTTATTTGGCATGTTTCAATTGATAAATTCATGACAATGTATAACATAAAAGACACAATGTAGAAATCATTTAATTTTCATTACATGTTTACGTGACCATATAAAAAGTCTCGCACTTTTAAGGAAAGAAGTGCCCCACGTATTATTATCATCTGGAAAGTTACATTACAGTGTCGCTGTAACTCTTTATTATTCTAAAAATTATTTGCCGCACGGCCGGCATCCCGAAAGCACTCCGGTAGTTTCATACAGTGTTCTCGCACGACTCGACATGATTAAGTTCTTTCTCTCAAGGAAGAAAAATACTTTTGCTCTGTGATCAGAAAACCCATATCATTGGATGGTGCCGGAAGTTATTATTAGAAGAAAGATTATTCGACGTGCGCTTCTATGTATGTTGAATACGAATTTATTTTTCAAAATTGTTCTCGCCAAAGTTTACTCAATAAATTAGTTTGAATCTCGCTCCAATATTTGTGAAAGAGAGCAAGAGTAACTAGAATATTTTATTATCGTTTTATGTAACTGGATATATTCAAACTTTACAAAAAAGCTTTGTATGTTTTTATTAATCTTGTGACATGCAAAAATTATGGTATTTATATAAATATTTTATAATTATTTTACATAATTTTTGTAAATCTTATATCTTATGTATAATTTAAAAAAATGATGCATAAAATTATCATTGTCTGAAAAAATATAAACTTTTTATCATATCAATATATTGTCATTTGATGACAATGTGTACATTATACTCACAAATTATTAAAATATTACTGTTCACATATAAATATTGACTTTTGAATACGTCACTTGAAAAAAAGCGATGACGATTTCTTTCTCTTTGCGCGCACTTTTTCTCTTTTCTCTTTCTCTCTCTCTCTCTCCCTCTCTCTTTTTCTTTCTGTCTCTGTCTTTCTCATATTTAAAATGTTTAAGCCTTTTTATATAATATTTCTTTTTTCTTTTTAATTGCAAGTTTACACACACGATAACATACGAACACGCTACATTGCTTTCTTCTAATCAGGTCATATCCTACTTTCAATATATATGCATGTATTTATGAACACAAGAATGACGCAAACTATGAGATTAATAAAACATGCATCGTAAAGGTATGCTCATCATAGTCATTAATTGACAATTAATCTACTATACAGAATATGTATTATATTATACGCATTTCGAAATCACATAACAGATCACTTTTTCGATAGATACTTTTTATTAAACATTAAATCTTTGATATTTCATATGTCTTGTGTAAGCAATTAAGATCAAATATCTGCATTGTTAAGAAAATTAAAATTTTATTTATGATAATCACTATTTTATAGAATTGTTAAAACTCTGATTTTTATATTTCTGAGATATAGGTTTTTCTTTGAATTTTATATGTTAATAAAATGTCTCTGAATTTATAAAATGATGAAAATGTACACATTATGCTTCATGAAACGTAAATACTTAACAAACAATCCACTCAGCATTTTTATAAAATTAAAAAAGTACTAGCATATATATAAGCTACAATACTCGCATGACATTAAACGTGCCATAAAGTTGAAGTATTTTAATAAAGCTAAAATATTTACTAGCTGAATTTAATGTGTCTCGTATATTATATTATGTAATAAGATCGACACTCTTATTTCAAACTTTGTGTTTTTTGTTATGGAAATTCTTAATTAGCTCACTATGAGCAAAAATAGAATTCATATTATATCATGAAAAATATTTTAATAAAAAGTTTTAAATTTTTTATAATATTTTTTTATAACATTTTTTAAAAGATAATTTTTAAATAATACACGGATATACACATTTTATATTATTAACTTTTAATATATTATGCAAATTAAGTTATGTCGTTATTTTATAACCGTTTTCTCACAAGACTTTACAATACTTATTCACAGAGTTCAAAGCATGTATAGCTTCGTCAGCTATGTCAAGCTATCAATTTCGTTTTAATTTTATTTGAAAAAATTTATTTTTGTAAAAAATTTCAATCATGCCATCGTGCCATCGTGCTGCTAGGTTAAGCCGTATTACGAGGAAAAGCTTAAAGAGTCAAAGGTGGAACCGAGCGTCGAGCATGGAAAATCCTTCCCTGTCTGCTTCTCTTCGTTCCACTCTAACTGGGAACGAGTAAAAATCAAAGAGAAGGAGGAAAAGGAGCAACGTACCACCTGGTACTTCGCATCTTCGACGTTCCAGCATAGCGTTGCACAGTGTTCTTTTCTGCATTCCCTCGTGCCATCTTTCGTGTCTGCTCTTTTACTACCTATCTTCTCTCTGTTACACTCTTCGAAGTCGTTTTTAGTCGTACAGAAATAATCTTCGGCGTACTGGACTCAGTATCGTATTATAGGGACAGTAAGCGGACTATCTGAAGTCTTTACACTGTGAATTAAACTTCAAAGTAATTCCTGCTGAGTCTGATAATGTAGTAGCATTATGGTGCTGTTCGTGTGTATAAGTGTTGCTGATTTTCCGAAAACATCTCTCTCTCTCTCTCTCTCTCCTGCAATTCTTATTATATCTATTTAACTTATTACATATATCTATTTAATTGTTGACTTCGCCGCGCTGTGCTTGTACAGATAATGGTATTGTTGTATACATAAATTATTCTAACTTTATGAAAGTATGACGATAGAAGAATGATGATAAGTACTTAACGTTATTTATTTTACATTGGACTTGATTATGAATATCTCATATATTATCTATAATTATATAATTAAAAGATTCAAACATTTTCTCTCTTCAATTTAATGATTTCATTTTAATGAACTTGAAGTTTTTTTTTTTTTTAAAGAAACTTTCTCTTTAAATACTTAAAGATTTAATGAAATTTTCTTTTAGAAGAAGTTTTAAGTCGTGTTTTTACTGAAGCAAAATACATAAAGATCTGCTTACTCAGAAACAATTTTTGAACTATGAACTTTTTATATGATTTTTTTTTTAATATTCAAGATGAAAAAAATAGAATCAGAAAATAGAAGAGAATCCAAAGAATCTTAATCCACTACTGAATGCATATGGTCGCGCGAAAACATCTTCGCTTTCTCTCATTCGTTAGCCGTACGTGTCTTATTGTCTTTATGCTATTTTGGAGTAACTCTGTGCATACCTACGAAATTAAATTCTGTTGGTATATCTTGAATATTATTATCTCTTTGATATATTTACTATAAAGTAGTATATATATCATTTTATTAGGATTAAAAATCGTTTTATTTTATTTCTTCTCTCCCATCTGCAGATTTTCACTGCGTAGAGAAATACGGCGCGTATTGATTTGCGCGAAATAATTACTTTCCCGACGAGAATAAACTCTTGAGAGAATTTCCTGTACTATCCTTTTTTCCAAAATAATTTAACCTAGATTCTTCCCCTCTATAATAGGATTGTACCATCTTGAATCAAAGACTTTGGATTTAACGGAAATTCTTCAGTCTTAGAATTCTCAATAAATTTCTTCAAGTTGCCGATATAGGTAGAAAGCGCACTTAACTGATAAACATAGCATTAAACCTTAGAACGTAATTTATTTATGTATTAACGGTATTGTGAAGTCGTGAAATATTAATATTAATTGAATTATTACATTTTCTTATCTTTTGAATGTGGGAACTAAAAACTTGTAGTATTTGAAATTGTAAAATAATAATAAAATTAATTAAAAATAATAAGAATGTTGTTTTGTTACGGTTTTGACATTAAAAAGACGAATTTCTTACGAAATATGATAATAAATTTCATCAATTTACAGATCAGAAGTTAAATGTTAATTCGCGGTGCATGTTGCCCAATCTAAGACCATGTATAGTATTTAGTAATATATTGTTTATGGAGAATAATAATAAATTGCAGACGAATGTATTTATAGTTCAAAATCTCAAGAAGCATGTTGCAACTTATTGCTCATTTTGTAGCTGACAGTAATTTGAGCAGTTTATTCTTTTCCGGTATGTAGTTAGCGCGCGTTCGAAAAATGGAAAGAATTCGCCGTCTACTGCATTTTTAGCGAAGCGAACGAGCGTAATCCGCTGCAATTTCCATTACGTGATACGCTTTATAGAATTTTCCGATCATGAATGTAAATGTTATCTGTAACGAGAGTTTTATGGGCACGCGCGAAGTCAGCCGACTGCAATCGACGCAAATTTTTATCGAGCGTCGTTTCGATAACGGTACACCCATTGAGTAAACTCTGGCACGCGAAATTCTACCCCCACACTATCTCGGACGGCATTCGGATTTCCGTTTCAATTTTTGGAGCTCGCGCAATGAAGTGTTACTAACTTCTCAATTGTGTATCGAACGAAAAATGATGGTGCTTCTGCTCGTAGTATCAACACCAATCGCTGTTGTACCTGCGGTACACAAAATTTTTCAGGAATAAATTCGTGATTGAAAAATACTTCTTGTTAATTTTAATGATTTTAATTTAGAGATGCTGCAAATAAGATACACGTACCTATATGAATAAAAACGAAATCAAATTTTCTGAGTATCAAATTGTTACAAAGATTTTTTTGTCAGTTGCACTATAAGGTGACACGACTGAAATTCCTCTAGACTTTAAAATGTAAGTCGTGAAATAATAATTGGGTCATAAAAATATAAAAAATATATTCTGCTTCAAAAAATAAACTCAACGTTTTTTATGAGAAACGTAAGGTTGTAACAACGATCATACTTTAAGGTTTTTTTTATAGATTTTATAAGACAGAGAGCTACAAATTGTTAATTATTACATAGAAGCACGTTTAAGAATACAGTGATTATATTGCCTCGTTAAAAATGACGTAGTTGTGTTGAGTTTAAAATAAATCTTTATTCTATTAGTGGGCGATATTCTACGATCAGAAACTTTCACTGAACCGGTCAGACATCGCTCAAGATATTAATAAAATTGTTACATCTTTCCAGCTATTTATGAACGTGAGAAATTTTACATAATATGAAAAAGTACATACTTTGTCGAGATATAAACTGCAAGATATGGTTCCTATGTTTATGAAACACAGATTATAGCTGTACTATTATAAATTATAGTCATAAGATTTTGTAAAGTTTGTTAGTAAATGTATATTATTAATATAAGCAGCAACTTTATCCTAAGTTATTTTCATCTTGAAGGAAATGGAAGCAACTTTTTGAGCATCTTCAGTGAGTATCTATCTTGCGAATGTACGTGAATGTTACTTCCTTCTCTAAAGTAGGGACAAAATTGTGTTTTCAGGACAATGCTCCAGAGAATTTTCATTTCTCGCCAGAAAATTACTCTCATATGTTATGTCATTATTATTCATCAGTATTATGTCAAAAATTCATGCTCTTATTTTTTGATTCTTTCATTCTCAAGTTCAAAGAACGAAGATAATAGATATAATGGCACTTGTGTCGTTTCAAAACAAATTGACGATATTTAAGAGTTAATGACGAATGTGTGTGTGTGTGTGTGTGTGTGTGTGTGTGTGTGTGCGCGCGCGCGTGCGTGCAATATATTGCGCATTTTGCAAAGAAATAATCATATATCCGCGAGTTCATAAAGCCGACACGATAAATTTGCTATAGCAAATCCTTGCCGACGGCGAGGCGGTAATTCGCGACGGAGTGGGATCAGACGTGCGCCGTATGACACGGTGCTATGCATACAGCCGCATATTATACGTGGTGCAGCATGATACGAGAAATGTCCTGGTGGAGCCAGTCTCGTGGCGCTATAGAGAGAGGATAGCGCGGCGGGTTAGGGTGAAACGACGCAAGGGACGAGTGCGCGTGACTAGTGCACGTCTTTGGGAGTAGGAGCAATGGCACACATAGATCTCGCATGAACTTACATGTCGCTTGTTCCCCGAGTTTCTGGATAAACCATATGTCCTGGAACTGATAATAATTAGACAAGCACAGTCTTGAATGAACAATATGACGACGTAGACCGCGATTAACCATTTCCTTTGAGAGCGATGAGCCCTCACTGCCGAGGATCTCTCGATGTCACTCAACAGAGAACATTCAAACATTTAGCATCAAGAAGCTTGATATTATATCAAGTGTTTCGATCGTTTCGTGAGATTACTTTCGACGAACAATGTTACATTGAAATGGTTTTCTAGCGTAAGGAGGAGTATTTGCAATTATTATAGGAGCAATTATTATACATATTTGTTTATTTATTTTTTTGTAATCAACATTGGGATTATATAACTCTTAATGATAATATCGTTGAACAGATATTATATGTATATGATAAGTATAACAATATCGTCGTCAAGATTCGAGTACAGAGCACGTATTATAAAACTGTTTGGAAAGGATTTTTTGATTGAAATTATTCTATCTTCCCCAAGAGGTAAATCATCTTTGATTTATAAGTTAAAATAAAACCGATATCGATTGATTTTTTGGACTATTTGATTTGATACCGACTACATTTTCTGTTGATCTTCGAAGAAAATTGATATTTTATTGATGCTGCATCGATCAAATATCGATCTTCCTTTGATAATTAATAAAAAATCTAGTAGCTGTCAGATTAAACGATTTTAAAAATCAATCGACTTCAAATTAACTTGTGAACCCCGGACTGATTAAAATTATAGTATATACCAATGTCCAATAATGTCCAAGTAATGCTAAATTTTTATGCTTACTAATATTTATAATGCCTATTAATATCCTAGTAATGCATTTTTATGTTTTATTATAATACACAATTCTCTTAAGTAATACCCAGTAATACCTTAGCTGCAGTAACACCCTAAATCTACACCGTAATGCTCTCAGCGGTTTACGCCCCTTGGTTTTCCTTAAAAAAAAAAAAAAAAAAAAATTAAAAATCTAAGGAATAATTCTTATAATTGAATAGTTCTTATCGAAATTAATTCCAAACAGTTTCGTAATATAAGTCCTGAGCACTTTAGATAAACTGAAAAAAAACGCACGATAAGATGATAATTGTTAAAGGTAAATTTACTTCAATTTTAAATTACACTGTTAGCTTGTTTTATGAAATAAGGTAGAAAAGTCTTATTAATATTTATGTACAAGTTTTTAATATTTTGTGTATGTATCTCAAAGATATACGTCTGTAAACAATGGTTTATCTGTTTTGTCAGAGCAGTGATTTTCCCGAGCTTGTGAAATCATGAAACAAAATTAATTCAGTTTTTTCCCTGATAAACTCCGAAGATAGGCGCTGATCTCGGCGCCAGATATATTGGCTTCCATTGTCGTAGACTAAGCATCCTGACGTTCTGTAATGGGAACGCGAGGAATGAGGAGTATACTGACTGACAGCGACGGCGCAACTACATCGGCGATCGCGATGGCCGGCGATCGCTGTGCACATAAATTCCCCGAGACGTGTGACACCGAGACACCTAATCTATTTAATCTCACGATGAAAAATCGTCCCTTCGCGACGCCCATTTCGCTTATCGTATTATTATTCTCCTTACCGCTGGGGTATATGTGTTCCTTTTCGCCCACCTGGAAAGGATCCAAAGTCTCATCGGTATGATGACTTATGATCATATTCTTGATCTTTTTACATCTATTCATTATTTCTTTTCCTCTGTTCGTTTGCAGATCAGCAACTGCGTGGAAAAGAGAAAGAGTAAAATATTGGAATTTTTAACTAGTAGAGTTATTTTTGTTCCATGAACTCACTTTACAAAAGTAGCCGCGATTTGTTCTGGAGTAATGTCGTATGGTAACATAGAAAAACGATTAAAACTGGAAAATTTACTCTTTAGCATCCAATATAACGGATTGTTAGAAGAAACCTTAATCTACAGATAATTTAAACGCTTGATACAGTGGCTTAAAGAAGCATTCTTCATTAAGCGGGAGCGTTCTTTATTAAGTCTATTATTGATCTATTATAGAAAATTTTTTTAATTGCCAAATTAAATTGCCGTTAATTTTATTATTACTAAACAGCATTCTTGTTGTAGAGTTTAACTTATAGTAAGTTTTAATACTTTTATACTTTATTATATCGTAATCGATTCATACTTTATTTTTATATATCTCAAAATCTTGATACATAAAGCGAATGAAAAATTTATGTTTTGAATTTTATTAAAGATAATTAAAAAAAAAAGATTAAACTGTTTATCATTGTAATTTCTCGTATTTTTTTCATTGTAAATTCTCGAGCTTAAAAAAAAAGAAAACAATTTTAAGCTCGATACAAGAAATTACAATACAATAGTAAACAATTTAACCCTTTTTTTAGGTTATCTTTATTTGTATATATCAAGCTTTATAAAAGCTTAATAAATTCTTTATCTAACTGCAAATGTAATTATATAGGAAGAATATACATAATATACAGTATATATAATATACATATATGTATGATACCTAGAGTATATAAAATTGTCATTGTATAAACATCAAAGGGATGGCGTTTATCGAAGCGATTCGCGACAGGCGAAATTCTTGTACCACATTGTACAAGACGCGTCTCTAGTGACTTTTGACCTAGGCACGCAGCATTCATGAGAATGGGATTATCTTGCAAGAGTCGTTTAATCTCGTAAATGCGATCGTAGGTAGGTTAAGCACGCCTCTACTACAGTAGACTTTGAAACACGTGTAAAACACGAAATTTCGCATTTTCAGATAGTGTTTAAAAATCACACTATTAAATGGGGAATTCTAATTAGATTGTTTAATGGCGAACTCAGCGCGCGTTTAATCAATCAAATTACTATTATATTTTTTAACAAATAATCTATATTAATTAATTGCTCTTATTTTATACCAGCATTGTGTTGAAAAGTATGGAAAAGCATTTGTTAGATATATTAAATAAATTCAATGAAATAATAATGTAATAATCGTATTTTCTCTTTTGACAGTGATTTATGAAAGCATAATGTAAACGTTACTTTAAACATTATATTATTATTACGTAATATATTAATTACTAAACCATTATAGTATATTTTATATAGGTATATACAAATGAAAAGAATAAATTGAAAAACGTACATTACCTAACAATTTTTATGATTGATGAATTAATGAGTTATTATTAACATTTCATTCAGTATAAATCTAAATATTTGATATTAAATAATTTTCAATGCAATACAATAATTTAAATTTATGGAAGTCGTGTGTGTGTGTGTGTGTGTGTGTGTGTATGTGTGTGTGCGCGCGCGCGCGCGCGTGTGTGTGTGTGAGAGAGAGAGAGAGAGAGAGAGAGAGAGAGAGAGTGTGTGTATGGGGCAAGTGATATTTTATTAAAAATTACTTATATTAAGTTAAATTTTAATTGAAAGTTCGATGAAGAATTATATAATCTAGTTAAAATTGCAATGGGATTGGCAGTCACTTAGTAGGTGAGTCACGTAAAGTTCTCGGATAGGCACGTAATTAAGTGTCCCGGAAGGGTGCTGTGGCTTATCATTTACGATCGTATAAGAGCCAGCAGAGAGGATCATGAATCATTATATCCTTTCATGTTCTTAATAGCAGAGATCAGAGAATCGCGAGTTCCGTTGATTCCGGAGGTTAATTAATCAGTTCGAAAGATCATACGAAGGTTCGCTAAAACACGCCACCTTTGAAACAATTTAATTAAATCTCCGTAACGAGGAGTTTCCTTCCTGTTCCTGTCTCATTCTTTTGTGCCTTTTCCAATGTCTCTTCCGAAGACAGAAATCCTAAAACAGAATTCATGTCCACCCTTCACTGTAGCGACACGAATGACTGCATTGAAATTTATTTAACTTCCACTAACGTCTCCGAGATAGACGAACGTCATCATTCTTCTCATATAAATATAAGTTTCTTTTACAAGTAAGTAACTTAATTACTTGTATGTTTTACATATAAAAGAAAATTAAACCTCTAAACATTTAGTGAATTTCATACGTGTAATGAAACGCATATTTCCAATTTTCAACTGGCGAACTTGTGAAAATTAAAAATAATAACATTACGAATTTTTGAATAATACATTTTATTTCTGTAATGATGCGATATACTTTATTAATGAAGTTGCGGAAATAATTGTTATATATGTACATGGTAATAGAAAAGTTGCAACATTAAGTAACATCAAATAATTTGTGAAGTATTAAATTGTGAAGTAATTCTCTTTCCCTTCTCCCTCTTCTCTCTCTCTCTCTCTCTCTCTCTCTCTCTCTCTCGCGGCATATCAAACACCTTGAACAGGTGCGGTAGAAATTAATTTCCTTCGCCTCATGGCGGTAGCAGCGCGAGCGTTGGAATCTGTTTAATCAGTACCAGTAACCTCGCTTGATAAGACATTAAGGGCTGTAGACCAAATTAAGCTATTATGTTTGTTAATTAAGGATACCGCTGTCTTAGGAGACTTCGGAAAACGTCGAGACTCTCAGATACTATCAGCTTCCATTACAGCTGGGAATTACCTCCATTTAAAGCGTCAAATATTCTCAATAGTTTCTATTTTCTTGCTTTAATGCAATTTTTTTAACGCTATTTTTAATTCTTAAAGACCAATATATAATCAATGATAAATAACTATTCGATTCAAACATAGGAAAAAATCATGATGGCTGGGTATGTAAGTGCAACAGATTTTATCAAAAAATTCGACGGAATTTCAAATCAGCTTGTAATGCGGAGTGACACTAAATTTATTATTCATGTATTTTTTTATTCGATAGACATGGTTGAATCGTGCAGATAAATTAAAATCGGACACTTTTCTGCCATCGAGATTAAATGAAGGTACGTGAAATTTATATGTATACACTTCACGTAACAGGGAATATTTTTTTGTATTATACGAGTAACATGCCTTTCTTTCCACTATATATCCAAAAGAATCTTTGGAATGAAACACGATGCGAGAAATATCTCTCATATAAAAATTCATTGTCTTGTCGTAGTCGTCGTAGAAACGGTCTAAGTAACGAGGTCGGATCCTGAGTAACGTATACAGTCGGTGATAGAAGTTGAAGGGTATAATTTCTTACCTTCGAAATTACCAACAAAAAGAAAAAAAGTATAGAACATGAATTTATGTATATACTCGGCTCGCAGCTCAAGAAAGAGTTTTCTCCATTCAGACACTACTTTTTGTTTGTTCTCGAACTTCTTCATTCGCTTTATTATACTTAGTAAATACTTGTTAAATATATGACTTCAACTTTTGTCCGTGTAGCATTTCTTTCCTGTAAAGCAGATGAATAATAATTGCATTAATAACTTAGCTTAGCATAATAATATAACATTGTATATCGGAAATATAAAATCATTCAAGATATTTAAAACAGCAAATAAGAATAAATATTATCGAAGTAAAATTTTAAGAATTTTAATGTTATTATACAGAAAATATAGGTAATAATATTACTTAAGTAAAGCAAATTTCATTTATCATGTTTGAGTATTATTATTATATGATACGCATTTGAATAAAGTAATAAAAGAATTTATTTTCCACAGTTTTAAATGAAACAAAATGAATTTATAATAGAAATATAATAGAAATGCAATATAGATTATACAATATTTTTATATATAAAATACAATAAAATAAATTTATATGTTTATTTTTATATAAATTTATTTATTTATTTTTATTTTATATATAAAGTTACAATAAAAAAGATTCTGTTAAAATTTATGTAATTTGTAATATATTTATAAACATAAAATATAAAATTTAAATATTTCAAAGACTGTTTCTTTCTCTGTTATTTTTCCAAAATTCATAGTGATGTAGAATTTTCATGTTTGCATATTCATCACTTCACATTTTTCTTTCAATCATGTTTGTTTTGACGTTTCTACGTTCTGTAAAACGCAACAGCTCTTTGTCGTTGCATTGTACATTCAACTTAAATTTATCAGCAAAAGTAAACAGAGACGTACTATCGACTAGTCTGTCTGCTGTGTACGTTAATATCATTTCGTTGCAATTCCTCCGTTTAATACATAATTCCATGTTGGTACAACCTTTCACGCTAGCACGCCTTACATCCGTTTTAACGTAAAATACAATGAAGATAGACAATCTCTCATTACTTAGTGCAAAGAGTTATTCTTTGACCGTATCAAACATCTGGAGTATAAACCTAAATGCATATTTCGCTGGATATAATTTCGGCATAACTTGGTCGGCTACGACGACGTTAATTATATTGGAGAGATCTTGAGAAAGTTTAAATCGCGCTTGGTTACGCTTGCGAGTGTGTGCGTGCGTGCGTGCGTGCGTGCGTGTGTGTGTGTGTGTGTGTGTGTGTGTGTGTGTGTGTATTAAATATTAATGATTCGTGTCTCACGACGCAAATTGTTTAACTTTATCACAAATGATACTCTTCAGAAGACGTAAAAGCATCGTTCCTTAAACAAAATGCAAATAACTGTATGTTTTTCATCATGCTCCTTATTGAAGCAGAATAGTTATGTTTGTTTATGACTTCGATCGTTTGCTATTTATATTCGGAGTGAAACATGTATATATGAATAAGTAAGTGCATGAATAATGTTAATACAATTTTATATAAAATACAATCATTCTAATTCTTGACATTATTGTGATATCATAATGAAACGTGACTGTTTATTTATTTTTATTGATGGAAGATATATATGATATGTAATATTATCATAAAATCGATATTTACATGAAAAATCACCGGCAGAGCTCGCCAAATATTCGATTTCAGTTTTAGTAGACTGCAGTAAAACGTTCGGTGTTCATCGGCCTCTTCGCTCGTGAGACGTCGTTTCACGTTCTATGCACGATTTCGCGTTGAGGAGAAATCGTAAATTGTTCGTGCGCAATACAAAACGATCGATTTTTCCACGCGATCGATCCAAATTCAAGAGCGCGCGATAATTCAGTTTCTACCGGCTGGAGATCGAGCACTTCGCCGATCTATTCCTACGTGTAAAAATGGAGAAAGCAAAAAGATCCAGCTGAATGCACTCAACCGGCGACCGCGCCGAAAATTCTGTAGCGTAATAATCGAACGCCGATAGCGATCTACGGATCGTTTCCGAGCTTCGCGAAAATTTCCGCGCATCGTTCCGGATGTGAGCGCTTCTGGGTTGGTTGGCTGCCATTAAGTCGAGCGCATGCGGCTCCCGGCCCGGAAGCCGACCCGGACAATGCGCTATAAAGTCGACGACTGAGCAAATATTGTACGTTGTTCGTTCTCGATTTCTGCGTCACGTATTACGATCAAATCATTTGTTCGCCAATGACGTATATCCAACGCAGTCGTTATCATCGTAACTTATACAATTCTTTTCTTTTTTTATCTGTCGATAAAACACAAGTAATAAGATACAAATTTATTTCAAAATAAATATTAATAATGAGAAAAAGGCAATTGAGAGCAGTTGGTAATATCGTATATAAATTATAATAATATTTTAAAATATATTCACTTCTCTTATATTTATCTCTTACAACTTTTCATTACATTTCTTCTTCTTATAAAATATATCCATTACATTTCTTCTTCTTATAAATAATTCTTATAAATAATTCTTATAAAATACGCTCGAACATTTCGATCTCAATTTTATTTTATGAGATATATTTAGATTTTCATTTTGTAAACATTTTATTGTAACGAAGTTATTTATCTTATCGTTAATATCGCGTGTAAATATATAAAAAATCATAATCATCGATTAAGATATTTGCTTAAGATCTGCTGCTTCAATTTGAAGCAAAACCTGCTTTTAGCAGATTTTATCGGTAATTTTCAAAGCGCATTTTAACAGTCTTTTGTGAACTCTTCTCAAAGATAAAGCTTCAAAAGGGATTTGCTAATTTCTAAAAGCTTTCTACGGTGCACAACGTAAGCCTGATCAAAGCTTTTACGATTTTGAGTTCTCCCGACATTTTAGTGTCGTGGTTGCTCGATGCACCGTCGCATGAATATTTTAGGGCTCCCTTCGATCTACGGTAAACTAAAGTAAACTAAGTATATAGTAAACGTTTCACGTTGCTGTATTGGAAGTTTGATTAACGTGATCGCATAATATTGCTTAAGCCAGATTAATATCTACAATCATGATTTGAATGTGCGAAACACTTAACGATTTATCGAAAACTTCATATCTTCGTAATTTTTAATTAATTTATTATTATTTATTACTTAATAATTCGATTTTGACTTTGATTATTTATAATATTTATAAATTTATAATATTGTCCCAACTATTATCTTATAAGATACAGAATTAAATTAGGTAAATCAATCAGTTATATACCTAACTATAGTTGAAAATAATGTTATCTGTTGTATTCTTAACTTAAAATGATATAATTATTTTTTTTATGCAATAATTATTTTATAAAATTACATTTTTATAATTTTCAGTAATTTCTTACAGATTCTTAAAATAAAATTTATTAATTTATACACCAAAATACTGAAAATTACACATACAATATATTTTTACAAAATAACAATATTTATTGTATTAAGTAATTATTTTGTAATTATTAACTAATTAACTAATTAAAATTATTCTTTTATACTTTGTATTATATTAAGTAATTATTGTTATTTTCATTTTAAAATTTAACCAAATTATGTCTTACCTAATAATTACATGAAAATTTAATATTAATACGCAAAGAAGTAATAATAGATCAGTGCATAAAATGCGCGAAAACATAATGGTCGTATTTTCACGAAAGTAATCGCGCGTGCCGGAGAAAAATAACCTTTTCCGTTTACCCTCCACGATCTGAGTTTGCAGTTTTTCAACATCCCCATTTCCGTTTTCCAGGCTTGGTTACGTTCTCACCGACCATGCAAACTATTATAGTTAGTTGGTCTGACAAAGAACCTGATGGATTGTGCGTAATTAGAATTACAGCAATTGTTCAGAAAAGAGAAAATTAGATGGAAGGGCGTGATTAGCTTTTCTATCTAACTCGCAGTACTTTGAAAAATCATCTGCTTAAAGTTGTCTATGTAGTGCAGAATTTCGAATATTCTTTTTAGTTCTGTTTATTTTATTTTCTCTTCTTTTTACATTTGTTCCACTCTTTTTCATTTTTTTGTTGTTTTATTTTGAATTTCAATATTTAATGTACTAAACAGATTATGAAAAGCATAAAAGAAACGGAAGCGATTGAAAAGTAAAAGCAATCTAATATTTAATTTCAATAATATTTCAATGTCCATAAGACAATTATTTGTACAGCAAACACAATGAATGAAAATGAACTCGAAAAATGTGCAATTGAGAACACATTGATTATAACATATTGGTCTTTGCGTAACGTAAATTTTTCATCCTATCTGCTATGTAAATTTCCTCGAGTTTGTTATCGCGAGACGTCCGACTTTGCGTCCATTCCCTCGTCGGTTTTCCCCACTTTCCGTCACTTCGATTTCTCTTTTCTTTTCATTCTACAGAGTTTGAGCTTTTAATGTACCAGGCGACCCGAATAGATGGCATACGAAGCCACTTCGTCGTAAATACAGCGAGCGACGTAGTTTCCATGAGAACGACCGGCAGTGCTTCTCGCTTTAACAATCGCGGCAGCACTTTGTCTCAAGAGCCGCAGGAAAACTACATACGGGCACACACGATTCGAAACAATTCGATTTTGACCTCCGTCAAATTGCAAGTTGCAAGCTCATCGAAAAGAATAAACTGCCAGTGAAGATGCGTTAAAGAATAGTCGCGATTAACGATAAAGCTGTAACAGTGTCAAAGAATTAATTAAAGAGATTCATCTTATCAAGTATTTTGTTTTTTGCTGTCTTGGAAAGAGTAAACTATTGAAGAATTTTAGTACAAACTCGATATATAGTGAGAATTAACGGGTGTTACTGGAACAGGATATTACGTAATGTGATAACTCTCATTTAAGTATAATGTTTGTTAATCTTCTACTTAACGGTTTATCCATGAAACTTTGCAAACGCCTCGATTTAGGTGAAAATTTCTTTGATTAATTTACCTACGAATAATGTACACGTTATCTAAAATTACGAATATTATTAATAATTTAATAATAATATATTAATGCATTAATATTTGTGTCAAACTATGTGCATACGTATTTATTTACATTCAAGTAACAATATATAGTTTTAGTTTATTGTATAATAAATATATGTATAATAAATATATGTATAATAAATATAGATATTGTATATATTATATGTACGCAATATGCGTTCCACAATTTGATTATTAAGTAAATGTTACGAAATTAATATAGAAATTTTTAATAAGTGATTTACGTCTTGGCTTTTTTATCTCATCAGCCGGAATTAAGAATTTGTTACAGTTTAACATTCATTCCATAAATTGCATCTTATTGCTATGAATATAATTTATTTTGGATCGAGAATCCATACACTTGTAATAATATTATCTCAGGCTTCGTACTCTGAAATCATTATTAATGACTCCGTAGGCTTCGTTAGGCATTTTTACATACCACGAAGAGCGAAAATAGCGTAAGAGAGCAATCCGCGGTATTTGTGTGTGCCATGCTCGTTCACATTTTAATGAGCTTATATGATAAAAAAAAGGCTATTATATATATATATATATATAATATATATATATATATACACACATCGAATCATTGACAAGCTGAACGTTCATTTTATTTTCAATTCTCTCGAGAAGCTCTAAAAGCCTTTTTGTTTCTGACAAATAATTGATCATATATTGAGCGTCGTTAAGAGGGGGGTATTAGAAAACGAATGCAAAGTGAATGAAAGAACATGGAACAGCTTACACTCTGTCCATTCAGAATGCGTCAAAAAGAATAAACCTTGTACCGACCAGAAAGTAAAGCGACGCTCTTATGTCGAAGCGTATTTCTCTTTGTAAGTGGACGGGAAGTGCCTTCTGCAGCGGACTCTTTTCATACGAATCGTTTCTTCTTGTCGCTGAGAAATACTGTGCATCGTAATACTCAGAAAGCCGCGTTCCATCGTGAGAATGTTATTTCAAATCGAAAATGTCAACGCCATATCGGTCGCGCTGATTCTTACGCTTCTTGTACTAGATAGAGTAGGAAGATTTCTGCAGAGTTCTTCTTAGTGTCACGGCTGTACATTTTTCCGCTCAAAGAGATACACTTTTATCTACTGGAAGCATATATGTAAATAAGTCCACGTGTCTCCCATTTTATGCTTTACATTTTTTCCCACTATATATATCTTTGAAACATAAAATTGGACATTTTAATAATGATGTTCATATTTATATATGCTTTGGATTTATACATATATAT
>NW_017259281.1:2519221-2521048 GCF_001594045.1 Atta colombica | reverse complement strand
ACGTTTTCGTAATATAATTTTCTTATATTATATTCAAATAGTACAATTTTTTAATATTAATTATTAAAAATTATACTGCTTAAACACGTTCAAATAACATAATTTTTTTTTATAATATTTACTAAAACTTATTGGTATGAAAAGAGCCAATTTCTATTATAAAGCACATTCGATTTAAAAAATTGGATGCGATTATTCGAGATGTTTCCTGTTTATCTTATACAGACGTTCGTATATTATATATAAAGCATAATATAAAGAAATTATCATTTTTATCTTCTTAACGTTCTGAAGTGTTATACAAGCTATAACAAATTCTCTTTGATGTTTTCTTCTTTTAAAGAAGCGAAAAGATTTGACAGAACTGTAAGCATCTTTTTCCGTATACGTCTCCATAAAACATATTTACCTTTTCCGATATGATGCTTTCAGCGAAATGTCTAATGTCAATCGTAGATTACTTGGATAATATGTTGTTGAGATGAATCAGCGCGCGATTTTCCAAATAAACTAAATAAAAAGATATTACATATTTCAGCTTTAGTTTAGAATTGTGTTTTAACTTACAAATAATCGATTCGCAGTTTACTTAAACTGGAAATTGTAAAAGTCACACAAAAAATATTATTACACACCAAGACTGTTTTGATCAAATATGGTTTCGCTCATTTATTTTTAAATAAAACGAAATTAAATGGAAATTTTTATATCGTTGGATTCTCTGAAATATAACTTCTTTTTTTACTGAGATATAAATATCATAATTATGTATTAATAACCGTAATAGAATAAAAATGATATAATAGAATTTTTAAATACTTATTTTTACTGCTATAGTTTTGGAAAGGCCTTTCTGTAATGAATATTTACTTTTATAAGTATTAGAGCAACTTTTATAACAATTCCATTATGTACAGGTGTTTCCTATTTTCTTTGTGGAAGTCTTTTCTTTAATCAATTCTCATACACTTTGAACTTTGCATATTTTTATAATTTTTTTCTTTCTTTTCAAAATTTTATTTGTTATATTCGCAATCAAAAATGCGTAAAGGAAAAAGAAATAGGTATATAATAGCGATTAATTTCATAAATACGAGCATGAATTCATCTTTTAAGTTATCGAAAAATAGAAAGCATAATAATTTAGAAGATTTAACGATGCATTTTCATGTGACAGTGTTCCGCATTGTTGCGCATTGCGTTTTTTTGACATGTTTCGCGTTTCTGAACGCGATGAAACATGGTGCAATGCTCGTACCTCTGTTTAATCCATCCGGACGGCATGCTTTCTCTCGCGCATAGGAAAATTGAGCTACGCGCGAGGGGAAATCATTGACGTGAACGTCGAGAGAAATTACTTCCGTGCCGCCAACGCGTGAAATGACGAAGGAAACGAGTTCGCTGATCGACGCTTCGCGTCGCGGTTGCCAATAAAAATAGAGTACTGCTTTTTGCTGTGTTTAAGCGCGATTAATAACGGTCACACACGCACTCAACGTAGACCTGATTAAACCCGTTGGGAAAAATATCGTTAGCCGGCGGATAATAAGCGATAACAATTTGCGCGACAGGTCGAGTCTATCAATTTTAAATGCGGTCTGCTGCTGACGAGAGAATGGCCGTGCCGACAATTGCGCAGCAATTAATTAATCTTCAGAAAGATATGTGAATAATGGGTCATATCGAATGTATAATTCGCGATTAGAATCTGGTAAAATATATCGATAACTGGTTTTCCTGTAAATTAATTCAATAAATGAATTGATAATAGTTGATTTTACTTATGTTGATATACATGATAGACCGCGTTTTGACAACATTCTGTTC
>NW_017259281.1:2513977-2519121 GCF_001594045.1 Atta colombica | reverse complement strand
TGTATTTCTTTAAATAAGAAAAAGCAAAATTATTTACAAATCTAATAGTTGCATTTTTATTAACAGAATTTCATTGAAATTTTGATTTTAACGTTAAAATTATTTTAATTATTACTATTTATACTATTTATTATACTAAAAAACATGAAATCCTTAAAACAGTAATAATTTATGAATTTAACTTGTTCTATGAGCAAAAAAAGTGCGTACGTTGAATAAATGTATGATTTTTAAAAGAGTTTTCTAGTATTATATGAAATTCTATATTTATCTAAAATTTATGAATTTAATATTTTATAAACATGATGAATTTCTTTGTGAGAAAAATGTGTCATTAATTTTTTATTATACATTCAATTAATATTTAAACTTGCATGTCAGTTTCCTGCAATAATATTATAATAAGAGAAATTAAATTAACGGCCTGATATCCGAGTGCACTCATATCCCTCGATGCGTTATTATGCCCGGCTGGAAAATATCTATTAACCCCGGCTATAGATAATGATCAATAACAATTTATACGCGTTGTCCCGACGTATCAGCTTAAAACTCACGCTGTCGATAAAGTGCGTTTATATATAGACGTCTATTTTCAATTAGTTCGCAAATTTACGCGCGCTCACGTCTCTCTTTCGTGCGATCGGTTTACTATTTTTCTGTTAGCGTCGCAGTCATTTAACGGTATATCACGTTACAGATATGCGTTGCAACATAAATGCACTTGTCCATTGAAAATACAAAAGTACAGATTGGCGGGAATACATAAGTATCGTCGGGAATGTTAGCTCGGTCGCACATTACATTTTCATCGAGAATATTCATTAATTCCTGACAACGTATTGACGATAATTAGTAATCATATGCACGTATGTCCTCTCCGGCAATTTGAATTCGGTAATGCGTCATCTTGCATTTTAAGTACCTCACATACAGACGCGTAAAACGCTTCGGCAAAATCCATTAATACGTTTTTTTTACTTGATTATTATATGGATAAAACATCCAGTTGCCGTGAATATTAATTATTCTCTGTGAGTGGTATCAGATTTTCAAGCAGAACATTGCAGTACAATACATACTTATTATTAATTATGCAAGAATTATGATCCCAGACAACAAAAAAATGTCAAATCGGGTCATAAAACATTTCTTGAGTCTAAAAGACGACTTAACGGCGTCTTGTGTCGTAATTTTAGACTTTGTGTTGTCTGAAATGTATGAGATATCTGAAAATACGCTTGAATATAATTGAACAAAATTGTAGCAAACATTCAATATTTTTGTCCTAAACGTAAAAAAGAACTATGCTTTTAGCGAAGTTAAAGAATTTTATTACAATAGTTTTCTAACGTAAATTTTTTTTTAGCTACACAGAGAAAAAAGTTTGGGTTTATTATATTGTACAAATCTTAGTGGAACGGGTACTTACAAAGTCGAGATAGTTTCGGCATCTTTTAAATTTATTGGACAGAACAATAGAGAACGTCGGTAACAAGTCTACGTGTATCTTAAATATACAGTTACTTGATATAATAGACAATTATCTATTTTTCTGTTTGTGATTATACAAAAAAATTGCCATGTATCTCAGCTTAATTTTATACTAATTAAAACTATTTTCTTTGTGTCTTGGATTTCTCGAATGGTTGAAATTGCTTAATTATTTACACATGAAAAGACTATTAACCGCACATCGTGCAGTTTGATCTCTTCAGGTATAAGCTTTTCTGAATCACATTTCAAAATTCAATTCGTTTTCTGTTCACGTCCTAGTAAAGCCACTCGTGGCTGTTGTTTAATGTAAAAAGCACAAAAAGTTAAAAGTCTGAGTGGTCGCACTTATATAATAATAAAAAGAAACAGAGAGAGGAAGACACAGGAAATGACTACAATGCTCTAGATTGTTGAGTTCTGAAAAGTTGGCATCATTTCCAGATTTTAGTTGTTCCACAGAAACGAACGGTTCTACAATATGAGGCGAGTTTTGTACAAGTTATTTCGTAAGCAGTTCAGACTGCACGTCTTCCGGTTTTCGTAACGATGAAACCATCGGAATCGAAACCAACGGACATCGAATCTAGCTATAAATCTCAACTAGCAATTGGCTCTCTTATAATCTTTATATATCGATACAGTTATTGCAGTCCAGTTTAAGTTTATTTGTACGGAAGTATTATAATTTTGTTAAATGAAATTATTTATGATATATATGATCAAGATGAATTTTACATTAATGTCGAGATTTTTTGACTTGTAGTATGTATTTCATATACATTTTTTCGATGATTTACATAAAGAATTTACAAAGAAAAAGTAATGAAAATTATATTTTTTAAAGTTTTATGAAATATTATAATCAAAAGAGTTTATTATTTTGTAATCTGATATATATAATTGGGGCGCAGTTTATATATATAAGATATTTAAAATTTACTGGAAGATATTTAAAATTTACATATAAATACTGTTAGACACTAAGAGAGTTTGTCTAATCTCTTATATTAGTTCCTCTGTATTTACTTAACTTATTTATTATTTTGTATTACACAATAATAATAATAATATTATAAGTGAAATATATAATGCTAATAAATAGAAACTATTCTATTTATTAATTTATTATATTTATTAACGAATATGCAGTTGTATATTTGATATTTAGATTGTATAATTAACCTTTGCAGACAAGTATCTGCAATACATGTTTGTCAGATGCTGCAGTCCTTTGTTAATTTGATGTGAAATTAATCTTAAACGTCATAAATGTTATATTTTATGTGGTTTCGTAAATGCACATTAACGTACAATTAGATTCAAGAGAAGTTAGTAGCGAGTGAGTAGTAGCTGCAAAACATAACCGTTGGCGTATGCTGTGCAAGTTATAATTTAATTAGTACAACAATCAAAATCGAAATGGACGTTATTGTAATAATAGTTACAACGGAACAGTAAAACAAGATATTCCTGGAAATACCGTTTACAATTAACAATGATAAAGACGTTTCATGTTACGCTCTTCTCTTAAAACATTTCATAATTTTTATCGCTACAGCTTGGTAATATAAACATATGCTCTTGTTACATTAATATTTATATATATTTGTTTATTTAAATTATTTGCATTATTAATGTTTTCAAAAGATATATAAGAAAAAAAATATAAAAAAGTTTTTCATTTATCTTAGTGAAAATAAATTAGTTTCTAACATATTTCATTATCTTATGTTTTAGCAAGACTTTAACCACAGTTTTTATAATTGTACACGATTGTTGCGAAACTAGTACGGTCATTATTCTCAAACTTCCTTGCTGGACTCCTATGTTTACATTGTATCCATAGTATCCGTTCGGATCAACGATACTTTAATCCTCTAGTAAGCTTCGTTTCAAGGATCCTTAAACCTTGGATTAGCTGATGAATTAAGTCGAAATATCTCTACGTGCACGTTCGATTTGGGTTAATCTTTCATCGCGAAATATTTCAAAGTTGCAGTTAAAATAAAAACTTATCGCATCAAAACTTCTATACTCTCTTTACAATGAGAGACGTATCACATCATCACATGTTTAACCCTAGCTTACGAAAGTGTCGTAAAAATTATAATCTTAAAATAAAAAATTCTTAAAATCGACAATTTACTGCGCACGAGTGCTCTTCCCCGCATAATATAAACATTAATATTGCACATAATATTAACTGTTTTCCTGTTTGATTGTTTTCCTTAATTGTTTCAATTATTTTTTAAATTGTAGTTCTTTCAAAGTGTAATTGTTCCAAAGATTTGTCAATAAAAATATTATTTCTTTAAGTCTTACACAAGGATGTTTTTAGTAATAAATTTTACGAAAGTTTCGTAATAATGTAATTCATAATGAATATTATAATCTAGAATTAATGTAATCGAGTAAAACAAAATAGCTCCATTATTTCCATTATATTATATTTAAATTTAATTCGAAAATGTTTAAGCAATTTTGTAATTATATTTACAGTAACATATAATAATAACATAACATAATTTATATTTACAGTAACGTATAATAATATATATAATGTACTGATTAATTAGATATACATTATGAAACAATAACCACAAGATTGGAAAGGCAATAGGAATCATATGGTAAAACGACATGTCTAAAGTGAGAACGAACGTGCCATTCATGTCAAGCTATATATTTACAAGCTGTTTTCCAGCTTTTGTCCTCTTGTCTTTTCGATTCGATACACGATATACGATCCATCCGATAAATGGACCTTTTAAATAATGTGTTCCCGCGGAAGTCGCGCTCGTAAGATAGCGACTGAATAAACATTCGAATTCACAGTCCTACTTCCGCTTTCATGTTCATCCGTTACCAGAACAACAATTTACTTCCGCAGCTGTGAGTTATTTTACAGCTTGTCGCCATAAAAGTGTGAGCACGATGTCCGTGTAAGTGGAAGACAGGATAAGAGCGAAATTGAACGCTTTGAGAAAGAATATTCGATAAAAAGAAAGAATCGTCTTAAGCACAGCTGCTATTTTTTTAAAGTACATAAAAAAAGAAGTGTTTTTATCAACAATTTGCAATAATTGCACAAAATAATTTTTTATTATCATATAAATCATATCACCTCTTTTCGTGAAGTCTTTTTTAAAGTGATATTTAAATAATTTTAATTATTCAAAAAAAAAGATAGAGGAAATTAATAACTAATTATAATTAAATTTTTGAGTTGATGAGTAATTTGTTATTATTAAGGTATATTATCTATTAAAATTGTCTATTAAAATGTAACAAATTTTATAAAATTTATACAGATATTGTTAGCAGACAATATTTTCATGTTTTATAATGAAGGTACAGATTATTAATTGCAAAATATTACGTATAAAGAACGCTTTGCTGAAGATCTAAAATTTTAGCTAATTTTTAAGATGCAAATCTAAAAATAATTTTGTTTGAACAATCAAAATAATTATGTAGGATACTCAAACTAATTGTTAAAACTTTTAATAGCATTGTCATCAAAATCTACATAATTATTTTGATCTAAAATTATTTTTAGATTTATATTTAGCTAAATTTTTATATATTTTAGTAAAACTGTTTTTTTCCAGAGATTGCACTTGGAATACGTGCATAACAGGATACAA
>NW_017259281.1:2495388-2513877 GCF_001594045.1 Atta colombica | reverse complement strand
TAATTCTATTTTATAATACATAAGTTTTTTTTACCAATGATTTCACTCTTTGTAAAATATGTAAAATATGTTAATTTGCAATATATTTTTAATGTTATGTGTTTATATGCGTGTTTATCGTATCACTCGTATCTAAAATGTAATAATACGCAAATGTTATTAAGCTTGATTAATCCGCGATATCCCGTGTTTAATTCCCGTACGAGCTCTCATAATTATTATAAAAGATAAATCAGAATACGGTGTTGTTCGAGACTGTCGTTAACCTAGTTTCAGTAATAAGAGTATGTTTCGCGTAGAATTTTTATAAACCTCTTTTTTAGTCATCTACCAGCATGTACATGCGCAGCAATGAATAGACGTTGATTGAGTGTAGAATAACGAGTGGCTGAGAAAATAGAGTATCCGAAAATAGTATGATATTCCCGGTTCTTGAAATAAAGAAGAATGACATGATAAAAGTGAAATAAAATCTTTCTTTATATTACATATAAATATCGCTATTTATATTAATAGTAATAATTCCAGATTTTAAACGAATAGAATAATATAAATAATTTATAAACGTCAAATATATAAAATATATATAACTGTGTATTTTTAAAATCAGGAACATAAATACAACATACTTTTTGGATTTTTGTGACGTGAAAAAATGTATTTTTTATAACGATTTAACGGTTTGACGTAAAAAAAATATTTTTTATAACGATTTAAAGACTAAATAACTAAAAAGTGTGAGGTAAATACTATAACAAATAAATACTATAAGAGAACTGTTGCAAAATTTTTGCGTATTATTATCCAATATTTCTCAAAGTTTATGTTCTTTTTGCAATGCGGCATGCACAGATGGCGACGAAAGTGATTATTTCAATAGATACAGGAACGGAAGAGAGCATCGATTCTGCATACATAAGAATGAGAAGAATAGAAGGGATAGAGAGATAGGGAAATAGAGAAAGAGATCACGCAGAGAAGTTACTCGATTAAATCTAATCGAATTGCGATACGCGAAATTTCACGCATTCTTTACCGGTGAATTGTGTATGCGCATTCTTCACCTTTAGAGATCAAGGGGCATATCGAATTGCTTGGTCATTCCAATCACGTAGTCGAGTTACAGCGGTCCTCCGAAGATCCCAAGTAGCTGCTAGTGCAGTTCAGCGCTTTACAGTTTGCATGCTCGCAGTCGTTGATTTACGAACGTGCGCGGAGAGGGCCATGGAATGTAATAGCGGATCTAGGTTTGTTATTGCCGCTGCAACAATCGTTTGTATGCATTACTCTTTGTGCTCGGCTTTATGCATATAATCTAGAACCCGGGACGAAGACGGTCGTTATCAAGACAATGTAGCGACTATGTCGAGAAGCACTCTGCTTCTCAACATTGCTATGTCACGACATTATTGCGAATCTTGTCGATGGAAAAAGCAATGAATTAGTTAGTTCAGAATTACACAATGTTACAGTATTGGTATACAGTATTATTGGTTGATATAATTTAAATATATTTTATGATACGGTTACAACAATGATTTAATCGTATATTTCATTTTTTCATAGCTTATGGTATGCGTTATAATAATGAACAGTTCAAGAAATTTGTAATATAATATTCAGTTTTGTATGTAAGATAATTGTTTTAATATTTTAGATAGTAATATTAATTTTATTTTTTGGTACTTTAAATTTAGTTTCTATAAAGTTTATATTAAATATTTTCGAATAATTATATTTAATATATCATTTATTGAACAATTTAATCTTAAGAATAAGGAATTAATCTTATTTTAAAATAAAACAAGTTTAGAATACAGTTTAATGAGAAAGAATACAAGATAAAATATATGTAATGTGGTAATAAAATTCGCTGAATGTTATGAGAAAATAAACATCATTTAATGAATATATAATAATGACTTTCATTGTCCTTCAAAGTAATTCTTCCCTCGAGGCAATACACTTCTGACTACAGTTCTAACTACGTTCATACAGTTCGCAGAACCTTTGTGAAAAGGCATTTTTTAATATTGCCTTAAATTTTGTTATCACACTGTCTTGACTGTCCGAAATATTTTGTAAGTCGAATTCATTGTCTTCTCTAGGGAAGAAAAAGAAATCTGCTGAAACAAAATTGGGAGAGTAGGGAGAATGCAAATAACTCAAAAAATGATAATGCAACGCTGACTCAAAAATTGCCATATAATTTTGCTTTAAATCAGAATCGATGAACGTAAATATAACAATAAGACTTAAGGCAATATCCAAAAATGAATTTTTCACAGAATTTTCGCAAGCTATACGAATGTGGAATAGTATTTACGGATATAATTATTACGGATATAATGATATATTGTTTCTAGAGGAGATTACTTTAAAGGACAATGATGATTGGTATATATATTAATTAAATGGTGTTTAATGATATTTTCTTACAACATTCACCGAACTTTATTGCCACATTATGTATATTTAAAAGATACCATTGAAATATCGTGTTTTATGCAAAATCTTCAAGAGTATTTAATATTTGCGAAAGACAGTGCAACAATATTCCTAATATAATTGCGGGTATATTCGAATAATCAACATGATTTCGATCTTCTTTGGTTCTACAAATTTACTCAATAAAATTGGGAAGCACATCTCCTATGCTTTACCTCCGCGTTACCACGAGCGCCTCGTCGCAGGAGAAACGACCAATATCGAGTCAGACAGATGTTCCTTCGTCGCCGCGTGAATTATCGACTTCGTTCCTCCGTGCGCAATTCCTTCTGCCAGAGTTAGGAAATATTGAAAAATTTGCATATTCTGCATCTCGTACGTGACTGCTCACGACATAACTAACAAGCTTCTCATCTGTTTATTTTTCATATTTCTCAACGGGACGATGCAACGACGGCCTGCACTCATCCATGTTGTGGATTGTTGGCTGTTTGGTGGCGGTGGTGACAACACTCTACTACGGTGATGGTGATATATTAACACATTGGTGATGGTGACACATACATTGACATATTTATTTAATTTATTTTGCGCTTGCTTGAAAATTTTGCATTTGTGCATTAAAAATATCGCATCTATATATTGAAAATACTATATTAATGTCGTTTGTTGGCACTATATTATCTGTTATTATTTTATTATTTATTCACACATGTTTTAACGCTTGAATTAATAAATTTATAATGAAATGGATATTGTCACATTTCATCACGCATTATCTCACATACTGATTATTAACATATGTGCGTGCGTGCGTGCGTGCGTGCGTGCGTGCATGCGTGTGTGTGTGTGTGTGTGTGTGTGTGTGTGTGTGTGTGTGTGTGTGTGTGGTACATATATATGTATATGCTGCTACAATCGCTTCACTATTTCCTCGAAAACTTCTACGACCGTACCGCCCTTTATTGGATGCCACTCGCGAAATTATCGCGCGAATCTGCATTTACACGCTGGTACCGTCTGCGGTTCCATTCGCAAACTCCATCGTCACGAACGATCTCCGCGTTAAATTCCGCAAATGTCGACTGCTTCCCGCTATGTTGAACCGCGTATCGTGTGTAAACGAAACGACGTCGCTTTCGCGGACGAATTTGTGCCATTGATACATCCATTCCCACTCCAATCCCGAACCAATCCCGGCTGATCGACTCGTTAATTACTCTCAATCCCTTTAAATTGATCACTGTTGTGGTGGCGATGCCATTACGGCTCATCAATCGATCTTCAATATGCGACCGCTTACACTTCTTCTATAATTTACGTGTGGCTTGAATCTCTTTTATTTACTTCTCATATTGCACCTTTCTGCGGCATCTTTATTTAATATTTCATTTTTTATTCGTTTATATTGATTGTCGATTATAACATTAATATAATTTTACTTTATTTACTTGACTTTTATGTCATTATCTATTGATTTGTTAATCTTATTTTATGTTGTGCGGTTTTTCTATTTTAATTGATAGCCCTGTTGTCAGGCACCCTGAAGACCTATCAACGTGCGGCTTGCGACGAGGAAACAATGACATTAAAATGTCCGCCTGGTACTACCATCCTTGTCGAACACGCTCAATATGGAAGAACGGGAATGCACGGTATCAGCAAATGCAACTCGTCCGTTCCTCTGATGATCGCGGGGGACAAATCAACGAATCACACATGCATCTGGCCGCAATCAGTGCAGGTATGTGTCAATGAAATTTTCCTATTTTGAACAGGTAAATACCGATTGAGCAAAGCGGCAGCATATGTGGTTTTTCAAGTTTATTGTTGTTGTGTGGATATTGATTGATTTAATTTACTTAGAAACTAATTGACGTAAAAATCAAAAACAACATTTTTGATTGATGAATTAAAGTTTATTAGAAAGTTAAACATTTTTTGGAAATATTTTTCTTTCTCATCAAAAATCTTTTTTTTTATTTCTTAAAAATAATAAATAAAAATAATAATTAAAATCTTTTGATGCTGATGCTTTGGTAATAGCACAGTATGGCGTGCTAATAAGATATTGTAGACTTTTCTTTTAAAATAATAATTAGAAATTTTATATATTAGTAGTAATATTGAATTTTATCATATATAAGTTGATATTAAATTATGCCAAGGTTGAAGTGCGACGAATGCTTTTAATGCGATATTCTTTTTAGCATAAGTTAAAAGGCTGATCACATAGGTATTTCTAGTGTAATGGCATAGCGCACGAACTTCACAAATTTGCTAAACTTGGTAAGACATGATTCCATTTTCTTGTGAAAGTTGAATATTTGGACGTACTTTAAATTCCGATTATCTTCCGATTCTGCTTCTTCAGCTCCCGAAAGGAAGTTGGCGAGTACAAACTCCGTTCAATCTGAGCAGCCTAAATTCGTGAGTTCTGAAGAATTCGAACGTCGATCAAATGTAGGATGTGTCATCTCCGTTTCATAATATCTATGATATCACATTTCGTAATATCACGATTGCTTGATCTAACCTGATACATATAAAAAGAACGGTTTTCTGAAGTATTTAAATATTTAGTTAAATACAGATCTGAAAATAATTTTGTTAGAATCAGTAAAATAATTATGTAGGACTTTTAAACTGATTGTTTGGGTGTTAAAACTTTTTGCAACATTTCCCATCATAATTTCCTAAAATCTACATTATTTTAATGGACAACAAAATTATTTTCAGATCTGTACCTAAAATTTTTAGATACTTCCAAATTGTTCTTTTGTGTACCTGATTCTGAGAGAGATTTTACGCCGTCGTTCACGCTTGCTCCATTTCTGACAACACTTTCATTTCTCCACTTCGAAACTTCATTCAATGGTTTACATTTATTAGCTTTTCGTGAACTCCTCAATTCTAATCTGGAACAGGATGTGGATGATATATTCATTCCACTTTCATCTTCTTCTAGTTCTATCCTGTGTGTGTGAGTACCGAACTGGAAAGAATCGTAAAGTGAACCCCTTTTAGGGGTTTAACCTTCGTTCGCTTCAAGCATCATAAACCTTGCTCAAATGCATGAACTCGTGCTTGAATCAGAGTGCTGTTATTCTTGTCTATTGGATGATTTTACACATACACAAGGTCGAGATTGTTACAATACTCACAATTCTTTTTATCATAATCATTTTTGTCAGTTTTTTCATTTACACGAAAAAAAAAAGATATATCTCTATATTAATATCAAATTGTGAAAAGAACAATTTTGCTAAAATATCTAAAAATTTAACTAAATATATAATCTGGAAATAATTTTTTTGGATCATTAAAATAATTTTGTAGAAATTTTAAGCGTAATATGAGCCATGTTATAGAAAAAAATTTTAATATTTTAGCAATCAATTTGAGTGCCAATCATAATTATTTTGGTGGTATAATAAATGATACTAACAAAATTATTTTTAGATCTGTATAACTAAAATTTTAGTTATTTCAGTAAAACTGTTCCTTCACTGTGTGAATATTTAAACATAAAAAATTATAACATTCCAAATTCTCGCCTTTGACTTTATTTTTCGTTCCTTGTGATTTTTCGAAATTGTCGAGTGAGTTCGACTTTAAATAAGCTAAAGGAAGAAGCTTCGTCAAAGGCAACGCAGATGTACTCAGATGTAACTGTAAATATCATCAAAGGAGCTTTCGCAAAGTTTTCGCGAGAATGGTAATCGAGCAAGTCAAGAAGTTGAGAGAAAAGCATCAGTGTGTACGATTTATTCTCTCAACAGGAATGCAACAGCGGAAAGAAACTCCGCGAGAAAATTCCGCGAAGAATGCACTCGCACGAAAACTTGTTTTCTTTGAACTTAATTCACTGGCAATTATGGATCTCGCGCGAGAGCGGGTAAAGAGATATCCCGCACTGGTCTAAAATCTTAGTTGGCGAAATAATGGTAACTGACCTGAAAACGGCACCTCTGTGTTTCGTGAAGCATGCAACTGACAAATTCGTTTGAAGTCGCGCGGGCTAAAGAGAAGAGGCAGAAAATGGCTCGATGATATAACGAAATTGTGATCAAATAATGACGAATATAAAGATTTTCTTAGAATATACGTTTTAGTCTCCTTTTTTCGATATTAAATTATTTATTTGTGAAAGTTATGATTTAAATGTATAAAAGCGGAAATCAAATACAAGATTAGCAACAATCTTTTACTTTTTTTATAAATTTTTTACGGTACTATCTTGTTTGTCTTAACTGAAACTTGCTCTTTATAATGAAACTTGGTATTAAAGACATATACGCGAAAAAACTGCATTGCTGAAATCTAAAAATTTAACTAGATACATATCTGAAAATATTTTGTTGTGCCCTTAAAAAGAACTAAGTAGAACTCTCAAGCATGATTAATGTTGCAAAAAGTTTTGATATTCTAGCAGCCAGCTTGAGTTTTATATAATTACTTTGATAGTCAAATGAAATTATTTTTAGATTTGTATCTAGCTAAATTTTAAGTATTTTAACTGAAATTGTTCTTTCCGTGTATAATAAAACAAGTTTTAGATTTATGTTAACGTCACTGAACAATGCAGTCTTCTGAAAAATCAAGTGTCTCTTGGTAATTCAGAATGGTCTTCGGTTCTATTCTCTCGAAAAAAGCGGTGTTATTCGCACGATATTGCAATATAATAACTTACCTTTGGTATACAATAAAAATCTTCGCCGGTATCCATCCGGTTTGTGGTTTTCGCGAGAGTCCGCGTATCGATTTCATATTTCATATTCCACCGACCGAAGAAGGAACCATTGTACGTATGATCCCACCAGAATGCGAAAATGGAGTAACTCTTTTATTTTGTCGACGATCTTATCCTCTTCTGCAGATCTTGCTTTTCACAAGATTTACGCTTTCTCTTGCACATTGCGCGATATTTTTTAGTCACTGGATATACGATTCGCTCGACGACGCTTACTTTCCTTAACATATAAATTTTATAAAATGCTAAAATTTGTCGTCTTCCTTATCCGTACAAATATACGTGTGATATATAATATGACCGGAATTGTGCTAAGAAATAAAGTCTTTGTTAATCGTTTTACAAAAGATCGAACCATAAAACAGTGATAGATATAATTTTACGACATATACGTATACGTATAATCCGCCTTACCTCAATGACTATCCGTAATGTTTTCTATAATGTTTCGGGAATTTATAGCGGTTTTGGATCTTTTCTACAGGCAGATTGTAACGTATATTACAGAGGAAACCAATGATGGTCGATAGTTCAACGGGCCAAACACTGTAGAAAAATTTTCTTCCTGAACGATTTATTTGGTCTCTCAACAAAAGGTCGTCGACTCATAAAACAAGTCCATAGTGAAGTGCTTATAATCTATTTACTATGTTCTCATATTGGATCAACCTCCGATTATAGTTAACTCTGAATAATTTATGGAGTTTTAAAATTTATATTGCTTTTGATTCTAGAAAGTTGTAAAATTTAAATATATTCATAGATCAAACATAAAATTCAATAAATAGAAATTCAAACGATTGCGAATCGTGAAAACTATGTACGCATATATAAAATAAATAATACATCTATTGACACAAAATCTACTGATGTATTATTTCGTTAATAGAACGCTCTTTAAATGTCATAAAGGGGAAATCAATAGTAATAAGTTTTTCTATATAATAGAAGAAGTAATTAAAGTATATTCTCAAATTGTGACTCTTTCTTTGTATCGTCTTTTCTATTTCATCTAAAATGTTGGATGTAAAAAAATGAGAATATTTCATAATACAACTTTTAGTTCTTGTTAGTATAGTCTATATTCTGATATATAACTTACCATAAAAGAATTGATAATATGATTGGTTCGAGATCATTCGCGAGAAGGCGATCGTTCGAGCTATTAGCTTCCAATACACGAGAAATTTCTAGTCACCCTGATGATGCTCTGTTTTCACGACAGAAGCATTTTCGGTATGACTTGAACGAATCAGCGCGGAGAGACGGGTACTTTTCTCGGGTGCAAGTTACATGGGAATTTTCGACTGGAAAGCCGTATTCCTGAATGAAGGCGTATTCCCTGTAGAACCATAAGGAGAGTTCGACTCGAAAGTGGCTCCGTGCCTCGCCAAGCGATTCGAATCTCGCGAAAGGGCTTTTCCGCGCGAGTGCTTACCCTCTGCGCAACTTCTCAGCGACATACGTCGCTGCTTCTATAAAGAGGTAGGAATTTAAAGTCGTGGCTTGCCGGAATAAAAGCGACGGGTGCGCTCGTGTGCATCATACGCGTTCCTCGCGTGGAACGTATGTAAATCACGAACTGAAAGAAAGATTGAGACTGAAGTGGATGTACAAATATCGATAACGAGGATTTACGGAAATATTTACGTATAAACGAGCAGATATTATAAAACGAGTTAACTTAAACGAATTTATAATTGAATAAGAGATAGATCGAGATTGGTTGAGGGATTAAGGGAACTAGACCCAGTCGTTTTATAGCTTTGTTAGGAGATCGAGCGTCTGTGTATCTATAAAAGATTGAGATCCGATATGCTGATCCTTCAGTTTATAGCTTGATTTTATCATCCGAGGATTTATGTTGGTTTCGTGGCACTTTGTATATTTAGTTCACTTTACTTTGAGCTGAAGCTCTTATTCTTGTCGCGCATCAACATATAAGTAATATCCAAGAATAACGAGCGAGAGTATCCTGAAATATATTGAGGACTTCGTATATTACTAATCGTGTTGCTTTACGGTAAATTGAAATAGCTCAACTAATATCAAAGCGGTGGTCCTACTTGTGCTGAGATTGGTTTGTTAGTTTACGATATCGGGTCGTGATACAACAGCAAGAGAAACGTAGCGGTTTAAGGGAATTACGCGTCCTGACTTTGGCCCCTGAGGCGAAGTCGCTCGATGGAACGGTAAACGTTTACTTATAGTGACGGACGACATGGAAACGGTCAGAATGTATCGACGCACGCGGAAAATCGATTTCTCCCATGGGAACCTTCGCCATATATACGTGAAATGCACGAGAATGGCCCAAGACGGAAACTCTGAGAGCCGATAATTAGATGGATATCGTACGCGAAAATACATACGCGATCGAATCGCATAGGAGAATCTCAACGTGAATGTGTCGATAGCAGCTTGAAACTTGGGAACGTAATTTCCACGTTTCTCACGCTAGGTCTTCTGTTTTCCTTCACTTTCCCATGAGATATTATGACTATTATAATGAACATTTTTTTACATTTTTCTACATTTTTATGAGTGAGTTCATCGATTTTTAATTATTACATGACACGAGGTGCAGGGTGAATTTAATCAGGAATAAAAAATATATTGAAATGCAGTAGAAATATCTTTTATTAACATAAATTTGAAATTAAAAACGTGAAAAGAAATAATCATTTGGCTAAGATTTCTTAAAATTAAAATCTCCGCAAAGTCAATTTGCGGTTTATATTCTTATTTTCACCTTTTATATGACATGGACTGTTATTGACATTACGCGTTGTCCCGATTAAAATTACTTAGTTCATTAAAATGCTTCTCATATAACGCGATTAAATTGCATTTAACGTAATCAAGGCAATGTAACTCGAGCCTTTGCATGTAATTAGCCGATTGAAAATGGAATCCTTGGAATTCTCAGCGATGTGCGGATATCACCAGGCGTTATCGGATAACCAATGACTCCTCAGGAACGTGAAACTCGAAAGGATGATTTCCCGTGATGATGTTACTCGCTTCCGACAGCTAATACTTTTATACTATTCAAGTGGAAATTTTCTTAATTAAAAAACCGTATATCTTTTTTCGCTTTACGCGCTCACCATTTTATCTCTTCCGTTCTATCTTCCGCGGAATCCAATCGTTGCAGTTCTGGATAACGTTGAAAACGCATTTCCGTGAAAGTTGAAACATGGTTTTTACTTCATTTTTTGCCAAAGCGGTTGTAACCGCTTGTTACAACTTTAACTCTTATCTTACGTAACCTTTATTTTGATATTTTTTGTTCATTTATGAATGTTTTGCGATTTATCCTTTATAATATAATGTTTATGAAATGAGTTAAAAATTTAATAATTAGATAAAGATTCTTAATAGTGTAAAAATTTAATCTTAAAAATTTAAATCATAATAAATGATATTGGAGCGATACATGAATAACACACCTAAGTAGAAAAATATCTTATTCACTCTGAGCTAGATTAGTGTTTAATAATATTTCGATATGAATTTATATCATCAATTCGGTAAATTACATACCGATTTAATTTTTAATTTTGAAATGCAATCTTAAACTGAAACTGAGATAGTAATATCTCATATTAAATCAACAGGCAATTTAAGAACATTGATGCTAATCAGCATCATTATTCTTAAATTATTGTAAAGGATTTATTGCGAGAAATGTCATCTCAAAGTTTAAATCTGGATTTCTCATTCCATAACGGGCATCTTTATTATATCAATTCGATCACTGTGGCATATGGTAATATTTAAAAATTTAAACGTTTTTATTTATATCTTTATGAACAGTTCATCGTTCATTTTATCGATTTATTCTTGCAAATATTGGCACATGGCATACGATTTTGTTATGCAGGTCGACCTCAACGATATTAGTTTTACTTTGTCCGACAGCTTTTCATGAAAAAAAGCAAAAATAATCTCATTTCATAGTCAAACTCGTCAGTGAAAACGTTTGGCTGCAAAATTATGTCTTTATTTCATGCAAAAGCTAACTGGTTTAATTTGAAGTTGTCACAGTTTGTCTACCGTCTTTGATATGGTTTTATATCCAGATGAATACCTTTTATATCAATTGCAATAATCGCGGCAAAAGATTTCTCTGTAATTTTAGTCTTCAAAGTAGTATCAAACTAGATTGTTCTATTGCATTGCAGTTTATTCGTGTTATCATATTAATTTCTATTGTATTTCCTCTTTTTTGCTTTAATGATCTGTGCATAATTGCTTAATGATTTTGAGATATATTTGCATTACTTATTTTTAAAAATTCTAAAAGATTTTAATAACTTTTGTTTTTTTTACATATTTTAATTATGATTTTAACAAATAGTCCAACACAGAGAATTTGATATGAAGTGATATATATAATATAATATTTGTTATGATATATTAGTGTCACCTTCGCGATTTAGCTTTAAAAGATAATTTTCTTTATTTTACACACATTTTTTTGCTTGTCAGTTAAATATACATAGGATATTATTTTTGTATTATGTTAAAATTGCAACATTTCTTAACAGCGCGAATTGATGCTCAGAAAAGATATAAAGGGATATCGTTTATAATTCTTATCGATTCTGATCGCAAAGTGAACGGATCTTCTCATTGACGCGTTAGCACTCACTGTTGCAGATGGTGGTTGGAGTCTGTCAAAAAAAGCGGCAGTGTAAATTCAACACTGATCCGAAGACTTTCCAAGGTGATCCCTGTCCTGGATTACGGAAGTACATCGAGGTCGCCTACAAATGCCGTCCTTGTAAGTACCCTCATCCATATACATGCAGATATATTCACACGTACGTCTGCATGGATGCATGTGCAAACGTGCACGAGTAGATCGAGCTACACCTTCGAGAGAGAGAAAAGGAATCGTTTTTCTCCGAGACATCCGATTCCTTTTTATGCGAACATCGAGTGTTAGGTCGGTTCGCCGTTTGCATAAGAACCGGTGATATCGATGAAATTCCTTGCGCAACACGCACGATAGCGGGAGGCTCGCGGAGAAATTCTCAGGTGCGACGTGATCCGGCAAATTCCAACCGATTCCGGTGGCTGCGGGAATATTTACTGCGGATAAGAACGTAATTTTGCAATTATTCTGAGACCGAAGATGAATTGAAATCGAAATTTAGCTATAAATACTATAACTTGCTATCAGGATTTTATTTTGTTACGAGTGCCTTAATTTTATGTCGAATGGGAAGATTTAAATAAAACCATTATTTATCAATTAATTATTTATCAATTAATAGAAGTTTTTATTTTTAAAAATATTCAATTATTTGATTTTAAACTAATAATTAACATTTATATGTTATTAATATAAATTGTAGTTAACAAAAAATAAATTATAGTTAAACAAAAAATGAAATCCCCTTGCGGAATTTGCTGTAATACGAGGTAATATCGAATAGCTTTTATTTTTTATTTAAAAATGAAAATTATGGTTTAGGTTAATATATAATATATAAATGTTAATTATTGTAGTTTAAAGCTAATCTCCTTCGAATAAAGCTTCTATAATTAATAAATAATTATCGGCTTTACTTAACCGTTCAGGACTAAAGGTTCTCGCTTAATAGATCACAATTATATGCACGAGAAAAAAAGATGCGGAACATTTGTAATTATGATATTATTAAAAATTCGCTAATATGATAATAAATACAGGACGAAATATATGTTTGATGTTTAAATAATTTGTTGCGCGACTTAAGATTTATGTCATTAAATTAAATTATTTTCATTGAATTTACGCATTGATTTCTGCGCTAATTTCCATTGCCTCATTGCTGTTTATTATTTGTTTGGCTTTATTTAATTTTTCCCATATAGGTATTCACAATTCTCTCATTCTCTCCCACATCAAAATTATTGAAAACATATTAATGGTATTTATTTTAAATAGCATGTGCGGTCTATGGTCACATGTTATAGTGACATTAAGCATATATCAATGCATTGCGAGAAATGCGAGATTATCACTACTACAATATAATATTGTAATATTATTCGCATTTACTCTGTGTTCCTTTTTCCCTTATTCTCCTCTACTCTCATTATTCTACATAATTAAATATAGAATTAAGGATATAAAGTATTAAAAAATAGGAATATTTAATTTTTAATGAATTAGCGATAATTTAAGTAAGTCAAAACAAGACTCTCAATATTAAAATAATAAAATTATGGGACATCAAAGCATATAGAAGTCCACGTACGAGTAAGATTACGTAAACATTATAAAACTATAAAAAGTAAGTATAACATAATAAAAAATTAACTGTTAAAATAAGACAATATTTAATCATATTACATGTTTCGGCTACAAGTTCGAGAAAGAATACAATAAAAAAATATACAATAAAATATATATTGTGTGAAATGAAACGCAACCGCTAATGAAAAACGCAGAAAATATATTTTTATTGTATTCTTTACATCTGAAGAGGGCTCAAACTTATAGGCCGAAACATGTAATGCGATTTGATTAAATATTATCTTAGTCTATTAAGTCAGTTAATTTTTTATTATGTTATGCTCATTTTTCAGTTTTATGTTTACATAACCTTACTCGTGGACTGCTATTTGCCTTGATGTCACACAATTTTATTATTTTAGCAATAATTTATTTGTTTCTTTTGAAGAACAAATTTTAATACTTTTGCTTTAGACATCAAAACTTTATACATTTTTTGTATTGCATGGAATTTTACTGCATTTACTATGCTAAACTTAGCGTGAATAACAAAACCGTGCGTTTAAACAGTGATATCAGAGATCTATACATACGCATCCATGTAGAGCAATGAAGACCTGTTGCAGTAACAAGCTTCAAGTAATTTTTGCTACGGAGTATAGCAAATACTCCATCGCGGCGCGTTTTACATTCTGTAAGTCCGCACTGGTTCCTGCAGCTCGTGCTCAAGCCACAGTCATCTCATTGTTTACTGCGCACACGGTAAATCCAAGTGCTTTTTCGGGACATTGCTGGCAGCGTTAAATCACTCTCCTAGAACAAAGGTATGTCAGTTTCGCACGTTGAAAAAGGTTACCAGCAGAATAAGCGCAAGAAACCTAGTTTTGTGACCAGTTTGTTTTAGTTCGATCATACGCTATAGGAATGTTGAATAACAAAGTCATAAAATGCTTTTATTTCTTTTATTTTTTTCACAGTTTCAAATATAAGACAATTGACTATAATATATAGAAAATATTAACCCTTATCTACAGCTGAAAATTACACCTATATTCTAAATTTTTCTATTTGAAATACAAGAGAATCTCCGCCTTACGGCGATCGGTACAGAAAGGAGTTTAAGTTTTTTTTCTTACAATTTAAAGTTTAAAGTTTTTTTTCCTACAATTAGAACTTTATAATATCATTTTTGCTTTAAGTTTTAGTGATCTGTTATTGTAATTAAACATATTGTAGGTATTATTAAAATTTATTTTTTTAACTGAATGAAAAGCAATATACAATTTTTATCGATTATTTATAATCTATAGATTTGTGCTTTAAATTGTGAATATATCACGTTGCATGTTACACTTTTAAAAATATTTCGCATGCTTTTTTATGCCATTTGCACCAGAATACATCTGATAACACTGAAGTATTAAATGCATTATTTTCTATATTTTGTTTCTATGTAACCATATATGAATATTTTTAACAAGACATGATATAAAAGTTATTTCAAAAAATGTGATATTTTACACGCCTTTTAAAATGAATATTTTTTTTATCTACAAGTATTGCTAAAAATCGTAAAATAAAATTTGTTATATTTTAAAACGTGTGAATGGTTGAATTTTTAAAGTAATTTGTGTGCAATATTTTTCATAACTATCAACAAGCTTTTTAATTCACAATCAAGAAAAGAAAAAATTGATTAATATATATTTAAATGTGCAGTAAAAGTAGTATTCAATAATAAATAAAATAAAAAATACTACACTTGCTCCATTTAATTATAGAGTAACTTACAAGACAATTTTTGCTTAATAAGCTTCGCAATCATCCTGCGAGATCGTTTTCATAAGAACAGTAAGCGTAGAACAGATACGAAGAAAAGTTCGGGAAACGAGAGTACATATTATGGCGAGATAGGCTGAGAAGTTTTCCTGGCGTATTTGCGCCATGTAATATAGAAGACAATGGTTTTGAATACCATCTTGGAAGTTCTTGTCCCAAGATCTTCTAGAATAATCTTTAATGTCTATAAAAAGATTGTGATCAAATGCAAGAAGTATTTCAAAATTAATTTCTTTATTAGAAGTGATCTACGCAAAAAGAAAAAGTTAAAATTAAGAGCAAACAATTTATTTTAGATTAATTGAGGTATAATATATACTTTAGTTAATTAAAAATTCTTAAAAAAACAGGTAAAAGTACTTTAAATATTTAATATTACTAAAATTATATTAATAATTGTTATATGTTATATATTAATATAATAATAATATAATATTTATACTACTTGTCTCCTTTTATAAATAATTTTATTACTGCATAATAATATTATACATAATATTATTATGCAATATCGCACATAAATATAATATTTTGAATAGCGCCGCAATAATAAAATTATTTGTAAAAGGAGACAAGTAGTACAGATCAACAATATATTTGGCAGATAATTTGTAGATACACATATAGCCATATAGTAAACAGAAAAAGGCATTTTAAAAACAGAGACTTCAAATAAACTTGTTTACTGAAGAAGCATTTTATTATTTAGATGTATTTAATGGTCGTGTAAAAATTCTCATATTAAGTCATTATGAATCTTGCAGCATAATAATGTAAAGTATACTAATAAACAGAATAAAGAGTATAGATAACAATATAAATAAGTATAATAATATATATAATAGTGTAAAGTATAATAATATAAACATTTGATTAATTTTTATTTCGTGAAAAATATGAAAAAGGATGAATTTATAATGCTGCTTTAATATGGTATATAAAGATTTGAAGACAGATTATATAATGCAAGTTATTTCATGCATCGTTTTACATACTGATAATTTTGTCGAGAGTACGGCTTAAGCATAATGTACAATTTTCTGGACGCGAAATGACGAGTGTAGGAAACTATAAGCGAGAATTCCATGTCCAGTAAAATGTTCATTTTATAAAACTTTAATTTCCTTTTTTTTTTTTTTTTTTTTTTTTTAAAGAATATAGTGTCGCGTGTAACGACGAAATAAAACCTACAAGCAGTCATTTAGAAAGTATGCGGTTGCACTTTGCAGTTCACTAACAGACACGTAGGAAATATGACGATAATGGCGACGCTTTGGACAAAAGTTTATTCTTGCCGCAATTTTTATTATCTGGAACAACATATGCGTGTTCACTCCAAACGCGGCGTACACAACTTTGTTACCACAACGTACATAATACTTTTATTTTGTGTAAATTCGTTGTGTAACATATTGAATGCAAATTGCAACAATTTCATATTTCTATAATTTTATTTTAATTGTAATGACATTTTCAGGCAAACTGTTTTCTCATTATTCTCTAACAATATGCTGCATCTATAAATTAATGAATGTTTTGTCAAATTAAATTCTTAAAATTCTGCTTACATATGTAGATGTAAATACGTTTATACATTTGATGATTTTACTCTATATTTTTATCGAAGATAGAGAGAAGAGGAGAAGAATCCATTATTCCTGAATAAAGTTCTATTCGCGTATCCATTAAAATGTATATTCGCGTTTCGCGTATTTACATCCGTCACTTCGTCCAAAAATGAAACGTGAACACTGGGATGACGCTTGTACGTGGCTAACGCGGTTGTCCTCTGTAATACATCAACGGGGCGATTACATATTACAGGTGTCGCGTTACGTGCCAAAGCCAGCCGACACCTCACGCGTCGCCCGCAAATCTATCCGGCGACAACACGTGCCACTTATTGCACTGATGTATGTACACGCACAATAAGCCGCTTATACAAACGTGTTTAATCTGTCTAATCAATTTTTGCTTTGTTTATGCAACTGATGATCAATGTAGTGAGGAATAAACGAGGTTGCTTCATGTTTTGCACCGCGATGGAATTTATAACGCGTATAATGATCAGATCATATATCTGGAGCGTGCCTGAACGCGATTAATGAATGTAAGCATTTTAAGAACCTGATTTCTCGATCTATCGATACAATCTTACTTTGAAAATTCAAAACTTTGAAAGTGATTTTTATTGCTTGAAATATATTATTACATTAATTACAGAATAATGGAATTATTTATCGTACGTTTGACTTAATAACATTGATCGACAAAATTTTACTTTTTTATGTTAATTTGATCTGATAAAGTATTTTTTATAATATTTTTTATATTGTTTTCAAGTCTGTTAAATTTGTGAGGACAGAATTTTTGAGTAACATGCATAAAAAATTATTCTATTTATCTCTTTGTTTCTTAATTTGTTGTTTTTTTAATTTTAATTAAGAAAATGATTCCATACAAGTTATTGTTAGCAAAATAATATAAATTTCTAGAAAGAGTTATATTGATTATAAAAAATTGGAATCCGTAGGATAAATTCTAATCTCATTTCCAAAATTTGTAGAAAAGATATAATAAAAATCAAAATTATTCAAAATTATTTAAAATCATTATCAGTGTAATTCGCAGCGTGTAATTGTGCCAGTTCATTTGTTTTTATTACTTTTCGTATATTTTTTTTAATCTACTTTTTAATTCCAATCTTTTTACAGAAATAATTATTACACACATGTGATTCATCCATCTCAGGATTTAATAGACCATCTTTATCAGCTCCTTGCGGCTTTGTCGGTCACTCTCGACACGTATTCTTTCTCCGCGTCCACACCGCATCGAAGTAGAGTTCGAGAAAGGGCCGGACGTACCTTGAAAAGAATTCCATTCGGCGTACATGAGCCGCTCCGGGTACCGACGTGCCCTGTCGGAAAGAGAAGGGCACGTATTCGCTCGCGTTTACCTCCTTTCTCACCCTCGCTCCATGCACACGTACATACGTGGAAACTAGAGATTCCATCGATGTCAGGAAAAGTAGGTCGATCGAAGCCGGCCTTTTGCTGAAAAAGTGAGGAGCCGGCTCCATTGTCGCTTCGAGTAGTCCGCCGTCGAGGGAATTACCTCTCTCCCCTTTCAACCCTCTTTCCACCACTCTTCTTCGCCATGGCGGTGCTTCCTCTTTTTTGCCAATTAAAACCCCAGACTGGACATTTCTCTCTCT
>NW_017259281.1:2481004-2495288 GCF_001594045.1 Atta colombica | reverse complement strand
TATCCCACTGCAATAAGGCAGTTTCGCGATCTCTCTCGCGTATACCACGAATTCGCTCTTCCGGGTGAAATTTCACGGGCCATTGACGATCCCGTTCTTTGATATGTCCGTTGGATAGCGCCGGTTACTTTTAGATACGAACCTCGAGAGAGTTCTGGCAGGTATAGCGCGGCGATTTTTAGTTTGCATGTAACGTGGTCATAACAGCGCAGTACGGATGGTATCTTCCGTAAGAAAATCTTAGGAAAGGCGTGAACCGACATAATCTTATGCGTCGTGGATAATATGGAAAATTATATGTATTAACAAAAGTAGATCATCCCCGCATTTTAAAGTTGACCTTTATAGTATTATGGTATCACGATGGCATTATTTTTTATTTTACGCCCAGGAATACTTCAGGTTAATTTAACTTTCGGATGCTATAAATGTAGTCTGAAGAATTAGGTACGTACTTTACACTAATTTCGGGGGATTTAAGTGTCATGACTGAAATATACAGATGAGAACAATACAAACTTTTATCATTATTGTTATGGAATAGAGAATTTTTTGTTTTAATAAAATAATAATAACATATCTGTTCATTAAAAAGTTTAGATTAAATGTACTTACTAGCCGTATATGGGACAGTATAAATGGAAAATATATAAATTTAGAAAAAAACATGATTTGTCAAGATTGGAATTAAAAATATTACAGTACAATTGAAAATATAAACAATAGGAATAGAAAATATTAAAATATGATATTGAAAGTAGGCCAATTGAATTTTATATTGATAAAATTCTATGAAGAAGAAGAATATGCATGAAAGAAATAAACGAGAGTGATATTTATTTCATTATACTTATAAAATTAAATTTACAGAGCTACAATTTACAATTTTAATTTTTTTTGTCCTTTAATAGAAATCCTTTATAGAAATTGGTAATTCTGGCCATAGCAAAACTGTACACACAATGTACTGTCCTTGTTAGTTAAAGGTCGGTGCAGATTGTATACACGCTTAGAGAGAAAACGAAAAATATGTATGAATTCAGAAAAACGCGATATTTTTGTCAGAGGAGCGAAAATATGGGGTAGAAAAAAATGAAACTAGAAGTAGGTCAGCCAATGTTTATGATACGAAGTAAAATCAAGTAAAACTGGTTGATATAGCGGATTGGTAGGATTAGCTGATATCATTTATTGGTTTTGGCACGCTGATGAAGCTATCGCGTCAAACAATGTGTGCACGGCCTCACGCTGCACGTAATTTCGCCTTAAATCGCGGTGGTAGCCATTGGCCTCGGTTCACCGGTGGAACAAGTTCGAAAGCTGGCGATGGCAACCGCCGTAAATTGCCAACTCAATAAAGCAGGGCATAACACTTTATCTCAAGCATAAGTGCACCCGCCGACTTCCGTGCGTGGCTAAGAAACATGATCGCGGTATGAAAAGATGTTGCCCGGCGTGTGGGATCGCTTGGGTTATGGTCAAACTTGTTCTTCCTCAACAAAACCGCGATACATCAACGAGTTACCACGGTGTTTCGCTGCACTCGAACACGGATGAATGCACCGGACAACATCCGGAATTTTTATTGCCTATTGTTGCGACAGGATCGCGTTTAATAACACGTTTAATTGTGAGTTTATGAGGGCAAAAGAGATAATAAAATAAAGCTTTTTAAGTTTTCAAGAAAATAAGGCTGTTTTAAAAGGAGAGCCAGTATTATGATATTTTTATTAGCGAAAAATATAAAATCTGTGCAAATTGATCCGTCAAATATGAATATTTTGTCGATAATAATAATAATAAAGTGAAAAAATCAATTTTTTTATTGCATTTTCAGAAAGTTGACAGTCTTGAAAATATATTGCTAAAATCATTCAGAGAGAAATACGTAGACAGAATTATTCACGATTTACTAAAATGATGCATAGATAAAAATTAGGCGCGTTTGAGTTTCGATCCGCTGCGCCACGCAATACGACTGTTACTGTTATTTCTTTGAATAAAGAAACATTCATGAAGTTGATGAAGAGGATGAATCTTTTTATGACCCAGAATAAAAAAAATTTATTGTAAGTACTAAAAAAAGACAGAAGTATTTTAATTCAAAACTTTGAACACACTTTTCTCGAAACGTTTTTTTTTGCTGATGAAATTTGCTGACATTGTAAACAGAAAATTGCTCAACGCACTGATCTACGCTTTTTACATGTTACAACTATTTTCTCCATACGGTAAACCTGAAAAAAATAATTTTTCAAAACAATAATAATTCTTTGACAATGAGAAAAATAATGGTTTTTATAAAAAAAGAACTTTTTTTTTGTAATGAAGTAATTTTAACAAATTGCGATAATTTTGTTAGATTTACTGTATACATTTAACATCATTAATTACAAATCAGTTTGATTTTTTGTTTTTAGACGACTAATTGTGACTGCAATGTCAGCAATTCGATAAAATCTCATTTGAATTACACGTTTGCTGCCATTGTTATCTCTCAGACATTTTAACACATTTTGGTTCATATAAAATTTATATATATTGTACAAAGTGCAAATGAAATATAGATCTAAATCTAAAATTGATCGCTGTAACCGGTTTTTTAAAAAATTCATCGTTGATTTTTTTGACTTTTCAAATCACTCAGTTTCCTTAATTCGCATTTTGTGAACGATTTTTATAAGATTAAGAAAACGCTAGAATTATCAATATCACAGTCGTATAAAGTCTCTGAATTGACTGAACAGAATAAAAAATTCTTTTACAGGATTAAATGCAAAATTAAGAGGTGGTACAGTGGACTTTATACCAAAATTTAATTTTGCATCTACTTTAATCCTATAAAAGGATTTTTGATTCCGTTCAGTCAATTTAGAGAATTTTATACAATACTATAATATCGATAATTTGGTCATTCCATCATCTCCTTAATTGGCAAATAATTTATTCATAATTTTTTGTTAGTATTAATTGATGTACATATCACTTCCTTCATAAGCGACACAATTTAAAAACTTAAGTTTTGCAAAAAAGGGAAAAAACTCTTTTTGAATTTGACAGTTATTGACTAATCAAATAATATTGACATTTTTGTCATTTTTGTTATACAACTTTTAAAAAATTACTCTTTTTGAACTGTGATGTTATGATAATTTTTCAAGAAGTTAATACTTTTGATGATTAATAGAATAATGTTTATTTAATTATCATTTATGGTAACAACTCGAAAATCATGTTTTTTTTTAGTTGTATTATTTTTGGAGATATGTGAAATTAGCGCTCCAATTTTCTCGAAAGTTCGGATTATAAAGTTTTATAAGCTTTTTTTTTGAAGAATATAGGAATAAGTGTATAATAATTGTTTTTTAAAGAGTTCCGGCAAGTAACATTATACAATAGCACTTTTGAAATAAAGAAGCATATTTGCGATGAAATTTTTGTTCAGCAAAAATATTTAAAATACAAGAATATTTAAGAATTGACAAGAATCGCGATTTACCTTATATATCAGATATTCACGATTCGATGCAAGATATCGATGCAAGATCAAGCGTCAGCAATCCGTAAGCTTGCAAAATACGTCTATCGCAAGAAACTTCCCAACGCGACGCGATCTCTGCACCCCGCAGGGAGAGAAATGCAAAAACGTACTATCGGCAGCTGCAAGCCATTCCGGTTCATTGAAATTCGCGAATGCAACGTTACGGTCGTAACGAGACGAGTAGACAACGTCTGTCCTTTCACCCTCAAGGAAACGCCCATTCGTAAGAAAGCGATCGTGTTTCTTATGGAGATTCCCGGAACTCACGATTCGGCGCAATTTCCGACAAAAGGAAGTTTTTCTCTACCTTTTTTTAATTCTTATTGCGAAAACAATGAGATACAAACATTATAGTTGCTCTCTAATAAGGTATATTCATAAACCCGCGTCGCGTCGCAAACATAATTGCGTTTTGCACAGCGGCGACAACGGTGACGATATAGTGCGATGGTAGTTGCTTTATTAAAAGCTGGTTTTGTGGTTTCAGATGAGTTCAGGAGTAAGGTGGCTTGCGAAAACGAAGTCGTCAATCTCGTTTGCCATCCCGGCCAGAGGGTGGCGATTTTCAGTGCTGCCTTTGGGAGAACGCAATATGAGTCCCTGCAGTGTCCGCAGCCACTGGGCGTACAAGAAGAAAGTAAGTACCATCATTAATTAACAACATCTTGCGTCTCTCCATTAATTATAATTTACAATTTATTATAACTCGTTTTTTTAATTCTTTCTTTTTTATCGAAATTACGTGACATTTGTGAAACGCGTATTTAACATTGTATTACTTTTGTTATTAAAGCAATAATCGAACATAAAACTATGAATTTTAACGCGTACTCTTCACGTTTCGATATCGTCTTGGTTTTATGTTATATGCGTTATATATCATTTGCTGCTTCGTAAGAAAAGTTGGTGGCCACATTTTCCGAGATTACAGCTGATGTTAAGTATTTATATATGCAGATAAATTCCGCGTGTTATTAAAGTAATGATATCCGTTATACTTACATTGTGTACAAATACTAAAGTGAAGAAATTTTGCACGACAAAACACACGGAAAGAATGATTTTGCTGCACACTGAGAACAATTTCTAGTTGAAAATAGATGAACCGAACCAGAAGATTTTGATCAATTAGAATTAGATTCTGGTTATCTCTACTATAGAATTATAAATCAACCAAAAAATTCTAACTTTCTTCAGTGTGAAATCAGACTCTAATTTAAAATATCTAAAGATTTAGATATTTTGTTAAATCATGTAAATAATTATGTACAAAATTCAAACATGAGAAGCAATGTTGCAATCAAAGTATTGTTGTTCTTGTTTTTCAAATAATTTTACACGCTTTCATATCAATATTGTTCTTATTGCATCATCAATCATTTTATCAATTTTTCCATTTAGGCTAAACAGAAAGATCTAGTAAAAATGATTTATATTAATATAAACTGTACGGAAAAACCGATTTTGCTAAAGTATCTAAAACTTCAGCTAGATACACAGATCTGAGAATTTGTTGGACCATCAAAATAATTTTCTAGGAAACATGATGTATGTTACGAAAAGTTTTGACATTCTAACAACCAGTCTGAGCGTCCTACATATTTATTTTGATAGTTCAACAAAATTTATTTTCAGATCTATATCTAAATTAAATTTTTAGATACTTCAGCAAAACCGTTCCTTTTGTGTAGAATTTTTCAAACGCTTAGTTTCTAGTGATATAACGAAGATCGATCAATAATCTCTGTCGTTCATTTCTTCTATTTGTCGATGAGTTTTTCTGCAGAAAAGCCTTCGAGTCGATGTTTGTCCTAGTTTATTGTCATACTTGGCGACGAGATTGCGACTCTTTCTTCCGTGGCTGCCGAAGTTTCGGATGAGGTTCGAGTGATGTGGGAAGAGAAAATTAAAGTGACTTTTCCCGCAGGATATTCTTTAAAAAAAAAGAAGTCGAAGGTTTTTCCAAATGGAGCGGGATATAATTCAATGACCGACAGATGCATTTGGACGCTAAATGTGACGTTTGATATCGAGAAAGCTTGTTATTCACGTTCGCGCGCCGAGAGAGGCTCACGCCGCTTACTTTTAATTCAGGAAGAATGAAGGAGCTGCCTCTCATTCCCAAGACATGGTTTTATTTAACTTTTCGAAGTAAATTCTTTTAACTCGCGAATTAATGCTCTGGTCGACCGCTCGCGTTCCCATGACGACTTTTTGTCCTGTCCAATCAATCGATTTCTACGAAAGCGCACGAAGAGAACATAAACGAGAACAGTGAAGACCACACCGATACTGATACTTTAACGATACCATTTAATTCTGAAACATTGAAATTGTTGTTCACGTATATATTTATAATTTCTTATTCATTTAATCGGTCTTTGCTATCCCTTTATTTTCAATTTTATGTCTTAATCTTTTGATAATAATTCCATTATTTTAATTATTGATAATAACACTAGTTTTAAAAAATATTTTTTAAAAATTATTTTAAACCAGAAAAAATGTTCTTATATCTTTTTGAATGTTGAAAACGATACCGCAATAGTTAAAAAAGCCATTTTGAAAATTAAACTTCAATTATTTTGGAAATCTGACGTGCTGGAATTTTTTGGCTTGCGGCACTATTTTTAGTATTAAAAATCTATACGAAACATCTAGTCCGGTTTAAAGTAATTTTTTTGTTGTAAACTAGTGTAATTCGCGTATATAACAACAATACAATTATTCGTACGACCTCATTAATTATAGCTAACTAATTTTGGAGACAAAATTAGATAAAGAAAAATTAGTTACTCTTAACTTTATAAGAAGAGACTTTATTTATTTGCTCCTTTTATTCTTCTAAAAGGAAAATATCATTTCCGTTCCTTTTGTAGGCAAAAGAAATTCTGGTTTTACAGTTGTATGAATAGCTCGGCTCTGTCCACGATGATCCAATAAATCTCTCTATCCCGCACAATTCCTTGGTCCACTTGTCCGGTCATCATCCGCCAACTCGTAGAGCTACCTTTTAACGCGAAGGGTTGAAAGGTTGCTTGCCGCTCGAGTGCAACAATAAGGAACAAAATCTATGAAATGGTGCCGCGTTATAATAGTGCTTTTTCGTGCTCCTTTGCCATGAATAGCTTGTGGTCGCCTTGATGTGCCTTCATGAGATACGTTTCGTCGTCACGTCTTAGGTCGACGTGAACGATACGTACATTTTCTTACACAAAAGAGTATCGGAAACTCCAAAGACTTCCTGCTCTTCCTTGGATTCCGTCTTTTCTGTCATTCTACGTGAAATCGGATCGATAAATTCTTATTCCTTCTTTGATGTGGATATGCATTTTGTCGACCAGCTTTTCTAAATTTTATTCAATAACGGAAACAATACCTTGCAGTGTTTTCTTTAAATCATAAACGATGTAAGCAAAATCTCATATATTTTATAAAATATATTTTATAAATGTATAATATTGTATAAATATTTGAACGCAAGTTCGAAAGCAGATTCTCCCTCTACGTGTCTCAGATTAAAGACTTAATTACAGTGGAAATAGTATAATGTTTGCATTATATATAATCTTTCCTTTTATTCTAACCAAGCAAAGGTGGATTTATACATATGAAACTATCTTTAACTTTTGTAAATTTGTGTACATAGAATGAATCAGTTAGCCTTTTCGTTTTATCTTTATGGAGTCATATTATTGCGAAATATACAAACTTTTGTTATTTCTTTCACAATTTCGTATAAAATGCTTTGTCAAAAAAAAGAAATATCAATAATACGAAATTTTTTCAATTTTATTTCCTTATACAATGCATCTTTTATTATTTATTATTATTATTATTCTGTTACTGTTACAGCTTGCATGATGGACTTTACAACGGAAACTATAATGCAATTATGCCATGGTAAGCGACGATGCACAGTAGTAGCTAATAGCACAACATTTGGCAGACCAGATCCTTGCAGTCCAGACAGCAAAACGTATCTTAAAGTCGTGTACACCTGCGGTGAGTAAATGAAATTCTTTTTAATTTTACTATCATGAAGTGTCAAAATGTGTCTTGTAATAGCTAATAATTCATTTTTAAAGCTAAATTTTATTTAAACGTAGTTAACTCTTTATTGATTACGTGAAATTTTGTATCAACAATCTGCATCTTTAAACTTCAGTGCAGATTTTTATATTGCTCCAAACTGTATGAAAATCTAAACAAATTATTACATACTTGTGTTGAAAGTTTTAATAAGTTTTTACTATGATAGTAGTCGGATTATAATTTATTTACTTTTTACAGATTTAAATTTATTTACCAAAATTTACAATCAAAATATTGTGACTTTGTTTAAAATCTCACTTGACCGGTGAAGTTAATGGTATATTTATTTCTTATGAACAGTATAAATGTCATTAACAGTATAAATGTCATAAATACATTACTGATTTTTGTAAGAAATATAATAGCTTGGATTGTAATTTTAATATGATTATTCAGTTTAATTTAATGATCAAATATTAAGAGATACATTGCACATTCTGACGTTCCCGGCTTGCAAATAGAACAAGTTGATGATTGAGTTACAACAATATAATATTATGAAAAAAAGAGTGGTAAGAGTTATAGTATATAGTCATGCAGAGAGAAAAGTAATTACTTATTTAAATGGTAAAATTGTACGAGCATTTACCCGAGAATATATAGCTAGCGGCGATTCACCGTTGCAATCCTTGAAAAGAATAGTGAGAAAAACTGATATTACGGACCGTGCAATAACGTGTTTGGTAGAGGATCTATCCGGAGCTTGCTGCACAATAGCGTATAATGAGCGTAGAACGTTCTTCTCTGAGAAGAAGTTATTTTATTTTGCGAGGTTCGAAGTGACTCGGCAGCAACGAGTCAGCGACAGCTTTAAACAAAATGACGTCGTCGCAGGGTCTTTCCTTCTGCCCAGGACGGGATTCGTACTGAATTTCGTTCTCGACATTTTTAATGGGCACTCTCTTCGGGAACGGTGCGTCACGAAGAATAGCGAAAGAAACTGTTGTGAAAACTGTCGACGGCAACTAACGAGCGACATCACTGTAACGTATTTCGAGCATGACGTCGCAGGACGTTATCCTTCTGAGAATGAAAACTAGAATTTCCGGTCATCGCCGATACAAGACGTAATTTTATCCTGTGTATTTACCTGTTTGTTTATCTTCGACGAAATGTAATAATAATTTTATGCGAGTGTCGATTACGCTGGTCCGCAATATTGTTGAAAAACTAATCAAGAATACGTGGCAAATTTAAAAAAAAATAAAAAAAAAATGTTGTGTAGAACGAGTTGTGTAGAATGCAAATGTGTCTGGCCGCAATATTTACATCGTCGTTGAATTTTTGAGCATGAGTACATACGCTCGTGTACAAACTTTTTTCGCGAAAATCTTCGAATCTTTTCAGCGGTGCCGCAATGCCGCAATAATATTCTTTGCGAAAAGTTGCACGTGAATTGGGAGATGTTAACAGGCGAAGTTTTATACTACTTGCTACATGCTTATGCCGTTCTCGCGCAAAGCGACGAAAAAGTAATGCATGGTCGGTCATCGCAGTGTTGCTCCATGCTCCAATCTTTTTTATTTAAGTGAAATTACACATACCCCATACGTGTACATTTTGTTAGCAAATAGCACTCTTATAACCGAGTACTTTGTTGCGGAATACCTCGTTTACATTAATCGCAACCATCTTTTACCTCCTTAACAAAGAAAGGAAAGTGTGGAAAAGAAGGTACCGTGTTATAAAAATATGATGTAATTTTTCTTGAAACGTGTATAATTTATTCCTACTGTAGAAACTGGCTTGTGAATGTTTCACTATAAAACTTACTTTAAGAATTGAAAAAAAAGAAATCCAACAAAAAGAAGAAGAAGGAGGAGGAGGATTGAAAAATGGTTCAGATATCAAGATAACATTACGCTTAATGAATAATATTTTTTAACTTAATATTCTTCTTTAAAGTATCTATACTTAAAATATTCCTTTTTGATCTCAATTTGATATTATTTCATGTGATAATCATTATAAATTTCTGACACAGCAATTGTGAAATGCATCTTCTTCATATTTTATTAATATGATAAGGATTAAACTTTTTCGATTAAAAAGATTTTAGCTGAAATTCAGTCGCGATTAAAATAGTAAGTGCCTCTTGACAGTGGAAGGATAAGAGAGTCTTGCTAGCCCTTTTGCGGCTCGTCGCACGTCAAATTACCGGCCGTAAACGGCCGTGCGGGGATTATAATTCGCGCGACGTAGCCGAGAACGCATTTGCATGTGCCTGTGAGTGCCCGATGCGAGCTCATTAGTCAATGTCACTTCGGTTCTGTAACCGACCTGCAACGTTTGTGAAAGAAAGAAAAAAAGAATCGTCGCTCGGTATTCTAATTTGGCGGTGAGTCATGCATAGTTCTTCGTGGCACGCGGCTGTCCTGGTAGCCGCGAGCAAAATATGCGCATTCGTTGGTACGTGAAAAAATTCGTGAAATAATAAACGTCCGTCGATCTGAGTCGGTCGCATCTCTTCGTGATTGAACGTTTTGAAATATCGTAAAACCACATTGTACAACAACTTTTACTGTATTTTATAACAATATATTTATAAAAATACATGATTGTACAAACATAATCTGTAGACAGAATGTTAATAAATATAAATATTTTATGTTTGATTTATTAAGCTTTTTTTTCTTAGGAGAGCAATGCGTTACTTTTTTCAAATTGGGATTTTTTGCATATAATATAAAAAAATTATATTTAGTTAAATTTCTTGTAAATTCTTATTAAATATTATAAAATTTATTCGTTAAACGTTTAAAGTAATTCGAGATATTCTAAGGAGAATCTAAGGTAATATCAAACCTTCCTTCTTATCCATGCATATATGCGCACATGCTGCCAAGAGAACATGTTCGAGGAATAATAAACTGGCATGATAAGAAAGTAAGGCTTGTTGTGAATCAAATTTTTTCTCATTGTAGATTGCTAGTTTAAAATAACAAGTAGCATAAAATTCATGTGAAAATTATTTTATTCATTACAGTTCTTTTCATAAAGTTGATACTAAACGAATAGATAAAAGCAAAATTATGATATATATTCATTATATTTTATAAATCTTATGTTGGAATTTTATATGCATTTTGAACTTTAATCGAATATAAATTCAAATTCTACAGAGTATATATCAAAAATATTAATGTTTGAATGTAAACAAAACAAAATTATATTATAATAATTTTAATTTACATGTTATACACATTTGTAATTTTTTATTTATTTTTTATTTATTTTTAAAGATTAAAGAAATAATAAACTATGTAAGTATAAACATTTAATAAGATTTACAATTAAAAGTTGACAAAACGAACGATCATCGTTATAGATATCTTTTCAGTAAAATTACATAGCAAACGGCAACATCAGAAACATTTTTTCCGCTGAACTTGGATTTGATCGGGGATGACGATATTCCGAATGAAATCAATCGTACTTCCCAACTATTCATACTATTTCTGTAAAGCGTGCTTCCCATACTATTCATACTATTTCTGTAAAGCATGCTCGCTGTCTTCTTTGTTAAGTTCTCCCGGGGTATTTACTTGGAACAATTACCGAGCGATTTCAAAGTGTAATTGGATCCGCATGAATTATCAGTGTACATCAAAGTCCCACCTCCTTCCCTTTGATCCAACATGAGCGTAGATCGTCAATCACGCTCGTAGAGCTGGAAGTAAAGCCCTGGAAATCCGTGTTTCATGAGATATCATCGAGTCCTAATCAGTTATTAACATCGGAAATGTCCTAATTAGTTTCGATATGTTTAGAATATACTTGTTATTATTATACAACAAAATTGCCATATAAAAAAATTCATTATAGATATTATAATTCTGATTTGTCAAGTTAGATGTTTAGTATTTTACGTGCAAGATTTTAATAATACGAACTTACATTATCGCCACATCTACGAAATATTTTATTTTTCAGAGAAAAATATTTTTCAATCTTCTATTCTGTATTTTTCTGTTCTTTTTTATATTAAAACGGATATTAAAAATAATATAAAGGCGCTCCCAGAGAATTACTCAGACATTATGAGAATATAAAGTTACGAATAAAATGTTCTTCTCGTGATAGCATAAAATTTTTAATCGTCACAAATTAGTCTCCAGCCGTGTTAAACATACATTTTTCTATGAGGTAATATCTGCGAGTAAAAATCTCTCTTTCAAGTAGAATTTATTTACAGTAAAAGCTATTAAAGAACTGCCGATAGGGATGAGAGGAGAGTAAACTTCAAGAAGGAAAATATTCAAAATATATTTTTTTCTGATGTATGCGAACTTTTATGAATTATAAGAGACAGAACACGGTAGCATATTTATGAAGATGTATAAAGCAATGATTCTGATTGCAACGATTTCTAATTGCATTTATCAACTCTATTTAAGTGGTGTTTCGTGAATCACAAATTTATTTCATCACTGCCTTTTACACTTAGTTCAACGTTGCAACTGTTTTAGCTTGTGTAATTAGTTTCCCATGGTTAAAATTTTCAGAATTTCCCCTGAAAGGAGGTACTGAAAACAAAGTTTACTTTTTTAACTGATATTTATGTAGAAATCAATTAAAAAATTCCCTTAAGTTATTTCTTGTTCTCAAAGTTACAACAAATACTGCATTGTTTATTTTGCAAACTTATAAAATTAATTTTTTATTTGTGTCCGATTCTTTTCTCTATTTTAATTTGGCGATAGCTACGTTCAATAACTCCAGCAAAGTTCAGATACGAATCGTTAAATATTACATAGCTAAACTTTCTCGGATAATATTGCTTGATTAATCATAAATCATAATGGTTTATTAGTTGACGTTACGTACGACAAGAATAAGCAACTTGAGAATTCTCTCGTCTATTATATTATGTCTGTTACATTAATTATCTCTCTAACGATAGAAGCAAAATTCGTTGAATTTCACCATCCATTTCTCTGAAACAGTACAAACTGAATCACTCGTTGATTTCACACATGGGATCTCGTTGACAGAGTGAACGTACATACGTATCCTATGTCCAAAGCCAAATCAGTCGACGCTTAACGACGTATGAATGCATTGCTTAATTTCACGATACGAATACGTCAGTTGATATCAGTCAATCGAAAAAATTGATTAAACTCATGGTTTATTTTCGTCTCGTCGCGCATACGATCGCGGTTAATTATTGCTTGTTTTTCATAAAAGAATTACCAATTTTCGCTGATAGCACTCCACTGATTTTGCCATATTATATACATGCATCGTCTGTCAATATAAAATCATTTATGGAAATATATCTATAACTACATTCGCAAGGCTATTCAATTCAGTTTAATGCGTTTAAATAATTTCCTGGGAGACGTTAATTGAATAATTTTGTTGAAAGTCTTTAAAACTTTAATTGAATTCTTGACATTTTGCAAAACTTTTAAACTTTTTTTTAAATTTTTAAGTTACCAAAACTTTTTTTATTATCTCATCCTTTTTGCTTTTTGTAGATATATTTTCCTGACCTAAGGTTTTTCGAAATACTTCAATGAAATAGTTAGAACTGTTGCTTGATCGCTTTTACATAATAGCTGTTTAATTTACAATAATAGGAGTCATTGATATGCTTCATGTTGTTTAACGAATCGCCGATGCATCACGGCAATTCGTCTCAATTGAATTTTGACGTGTAGCTGAAGAGCCATGTCAATCAACGATAGAAAATCAAGCGTTCGCGTAGCCACGAAGCTAATTAGGGATCGAAGTGCCAACTCGATGGCGAGTATGACTATATAGCTACTTTACATTATAGCGTTCATCGCGAGGTAATGACTCCTCGAATTTCAGCCATTAATCCGAGCAGTGCTGCTAATGAAAAATATCCTTCATGCGACGAATAATCAATTTAATCTGTGCGGAACGGAGTCGTTTATTCGATATTGACTGATAATTTATATTTAAACGATGTTCTACGTATAGCTTTGTTACAATTTACTAATTCTTTGTTAATTCTCTCTCTCTCTCTCTCTCTCTCTCAAGTCCCATTATTTTCATTATCAATGAAAACGCATTTGGTATTTATCGCATTATGTAACTGCAATATATTTTCATTAGAAATGCGGCGAGCTAATATATCATAATCTATTACAGAGACGTATTTTAATTAATAAATAGCGAATGTATGAAGTTATGTATATTAACGATGGATGATATTTCAAAAATATGTGCAGTATTTCTAAACCGCTGTCACAAAATATTTGCAAGAACAGAAAGATCTGTTATTGATGATTTTTTGTCCAAAGAAAAAGCAAATGTTGACAAGTTGACAAGTGTCACTATAGGTATAGTCTGTCATACGAACCAGAAAATCGAAGAGACAGAGGAAAAAACTGATTTTTTTAACATTTATTTTTTCAATGTCAATAACGATACATTTTATGATATGAGATACAGGAAATGCCTTCTTCTTCTCTCGACGATAACCAAATACTTTTGATGGAAATAGCGCATATAATTCTAAAATTACACTTAAAAGGGCAAGCAAATATAAGTTTTGGATTTAAATGAAACTTTTTCTGCTGTTTTTTGCCATATAGATATAGGTATTTGAATAAATAAAATTATAAATTGTAATTAATAAATCAAATTTTCTTGACACATTTCATTAATATATTG
>NW_017259281.1:2472950-2480904 GCF_001594045.1 Atta colombica | reverse complement strand
TGGCGTAAGGACAGGTCTGAATATATCAGAACGATTGAAAACAAATGACATGCGTACATATCGTAAAAGACGGTACTTCAGGCATACGGAGAAAAATTTAGTTGCGATACGTTAATTTTTGTCAGTTTTATACGCCTTTGAATATGGAAGAAAACAAAGTGCATTTAATGCTTTTCTTTTACCGGAAAGGCAAAAATGTCACACAAGCGACAAACAAGATATGCGCTGTTTATGCGAAGATGCTGTAGCTGAAAGAACTGTGCGGGGGGCGATTTGCTAGGTTTAAAGCTGGTGGTTTCAACCTTGAAGATCAAAAATGCCCGGTCTTCCATCACAGATGAAGATCAGATTAAAACACTGATCGAGAATAACCCACGCTATACGACACATAAATTAGCAGAAATGTTGAATGTGGCAAAATCCACCATCCACGAGCATTTTGTGAAGCTTGGCTACATAAACTGTTTTGATGTATGAGTTCCCCACGATTTAACGGAGAAAAATCTGATGGATCGCATTTCCATTTGCGCTATATAAACTCTATAAACGCAACGACAAGACACGATTTTTGACGCAAGTAGTGACGGGGGATAAAAAATAGATCATTTACAATAATGAAAAAGATCTTGGGGAAAGTGGAATGAACCTTTAGCCACCCCAAAAGTCCTCATCCAAAGAAGGCCATGCTCTGTGTCTGGTGGGATTGGAAAGGGATCCTGTATTATGAGCTTTTATCAAACAACGAGATAAATTCAGAGAAATATTGTTCCTAATTAGACAAATTGAAGACAGCAATTGAACAGAAACGTCCAGAAATAGCGAACGGAAAGGCGTTGTGTTTCATCAAGACAATGCGCGGCCTCATGTGTCTTTGATAATTCGACAAAAGTTGTTGGAGCTCGGTTGGGATGTTTTACCCCATCCACCATATTCATCAGACCTCGCGCCCTCTGATTTCCTATTTCGATCATTACAAAATTCTCTTAATGGAAAAAGCTTCAACTCTTTGGTCGAGATAAAAAAATCACTTAGAAAAGTTTTTCGCTGAAAAATCTGAGAGATTCTGGAAGAAATTTTTAAGTTGCCTGAAAGATGGAGAAAGATTGTAGAACAGAATGGCATCTATATAATTTAATAAATGTATACTAAAATTTAATTCTTCTGCGTTTCAATTTTCCTTCAAAATCGGCACGAACTTTCCGGACAACCAATATATACATATATATTTATTGCATATGTGTGATAAATATCAATTTTGCATTTTGACATTCGTAATTATTAAATTAGATTCGTCAAAAATTTGGAAATATAATTAATTAGTTATTGCTGATATTAATTAACGCTGATAGTATAAATTTAAATAATTAAAAGAAATAAAAGCATCCGTTTTATAAGTAAAAACTTTATCTCCTTTAAAATTTAAAGCGCTAAATGAGAATATCAAGTCGCGAGCAAAACTATCTTTTAGATATGCCAACAGACGTGTGATGTTGTCAAGGTCTTTTACGAGGAATTTCTCTCGATTTCCATTTTAAAGAGTGAATTACAACATGGTGGTGCTTCATGGAAGATTAATGAACTAATCTTTCAGAGCTGACTCCCTCCCATTTCGATTTTCAACCTTGGATGTTTTCGAAAAAAAAACTAGTCACTACATGCACACACACAGCCATTGGTACAGTTAATTGAAGAATTGCGAAACAAAAGCATCGCGTTCGGGTGTGAGTGAATTTATTAAACGCCACGTTCCTCCCGGCGGCTTTCTTCATTTCCTTGTTTCTCTACAATTTCAATTCTCAACTTTGAGTGGCAGTTGCCGATTCTCTTTAGTTTCCACGACAGTTGTTCATAATAACAATTCCCGATTTGTCTGCAGAATAGTGTGTAGCCAGAAGCGCTTTTAACCATTACGCACGCGTTATGCGTGAGAATTGTATGCTGTTTCTAGATTCAGACGAGTATAATTCGTCTTTCTACGTCGACGTGCGCTAATTTGCACATGGTACACCGTCGACGCTTGAATTATTCGATTTACGTTTAATAATTCAGGCCGACGCCGATCAGTTGCAATCGTTTTCGACATTTAGTGACGATGTCGTACGATACATCCATAATAATAAATGCTTTAATATATGCATTTGATTATTCACGAGAAGCATATGTAAATGGTGATATTGCAAAGATATTAGAGTCTGAGATATTTGTATTCTGTTATTTATAAATGTATAAAATAAATCGTCAAGTTTGATAAAATTTTGATTGCATCTAAGATTGAAATCAATCTTTGATTTGCTTTAATGATGAACTTATAAATTATAATTTATAAACAGTAATTAATAACAATTAATGAACTATACATTGTAATTATTAATGTAAACAGATAAACATATATTTATACATTCCTTAAATAATTTTATATCATTATTAATCAAGTTTGAGAGTAATAATTAGAGATTAATAACTGATCACTCTCAATTATTTCGTGACAAGGTAATCATGAAACATGGTGAAACATTACAACTAGGCATTTATATAAGATATTACAACTGATAAAAATTTTTTTGTCGTGTCTTATCGGACGAGATATTTTGATATTTTATGAATTTCAACGGAAGATATGCTTATAAATATTTTATAGTTGCACTCAATTTATTTACATTCCCTATATACTTTGCAATACAGAATGAAATATTATTGTTATATTTTGAGTAATTAGATTCTTATTTAAGATCTTTATTAAGATCAATAGTGTAATAAATTAGAATATTATTATATTTACAATGAATAATGTAAATGAAAAGGATGAATTTTTTAAGTTCATATATTTATGAAAATTAGAAATAATAAGTACATTAATAGATGGGATAAATAAATACGCGAATAAATAGGCATATTGATTTCGAAGTTTAAGCTTAATATTATTGTCCCACGTTTTTATTTAAATTATTCTATATTTTTCTGTGTGTAATGATAAGATTTTAATTTTTCCTTTTCGATATTAATTTCAGTCTTTTGTTTTTTTTTATTACGAGCGAAATTATGCAAAATTTATTCTCTGCTATTGAAGGAGAGAACAAGCCGACCGTTGAATATTTTAGTATTGGGAAACGCATGGTGGGGTCGTGCAAGCAGCCTCGTTGATTGTGATTGCATATTTTAGATCGTAAACTCGTTAAAACTCACTAACCCTGCTGCCGGACAGAACGTTTGCCAATGTCTTTCAGAATTGAAGACATCGAGAATTGTTCGAGACCCAAACGCTTTATTTCTATCGTTCCTCTTATTCAGTGTCCCCAGATTTGTTTGAGATCGTATACTATTCTATTGCAATTTCTCTCGTGTCTGGAATTTGCCGTCTTTGCAATCTTCAACAAGTGTCTGTGCGATCAGTTTTCTTCGTATAGTATATGTGATTTTAAAAAAATTCTATTACATTTATAATAAAAGATACAATGTAGATTTGTACTATGATTTCAATAAAATTCAATATTACTTCATTTACTTCATATTAATTCAATATTACTAGAAAGAAGCTGAAGAGAAACTTTTTTATTTTTTTTAAATATCTTTAGAAAGTAAAAAGAGCTTTAGCATTTTTTGTGTACAATGTGCTGTTGGATTTCTAACGAATACTTCTTAAAGACATAATGAAATAATATTCTTTGCTATATTGACGTCTAACGCAAATTTTTAAATAAATGAATTGATATGAAGTTTTAGTTTGAATACATTATTCAATCATTTTTCTCTTTTGATTTTACTAAATATCACCAGATGCAATATTGCAATTGCAACAGTATTTACAAATCATCGCGAGAGATCGTCAAGTTTTCTTAACAAGTGGTCGAGTCTTGATGAAATGTCTATCAACTTCAGGTGCCAGATATTACGCGTAACGCCAAGCTGAACCAACTGCCGGTTGCAGTTTTAGCCAGGTTTACATTCATATACAAATAATTAAATCTTCAAACTATATACAAACGCGATATATTAGCTTCTTGCACCAATCATTTCTGAAAATAGTTTGATCGATATCATTTATCTGTTTGATGTATATTCGTTTTATAGCTTGAAAATTATTGAGCAGTATTTCGAAAATACATATTGTTGAGCATTAAAACGGACGGATAACGATGCATACATGTTACATTTCAATAGTTACTACGCATTGCTCGCGCCAATTTTTTCAGTTACACCCGTTTTTATCAATATAGCCCTTACATGGCCTATCTAAATTTTGCGATTAAAAAATTTTTTTTTGCTGAGCCAACATTGAAAACTGATGGTCCAATTCAAAAGAGGAAACATTTCTGAATATTAAAAAAATATGTTTTCAAATTTTTACATGGACACAGTAGAAATTTCAAGAAAAAATGATGTTTAGATACATATTGAGTACATGTGTATTTTCCTCTTTTTTGTAAAAAAATATTTAAAAAATGGAAAATAAAATGATTCAATGTTTTTATAAGATAATAAATTATATCGATATTTTTATTGACAAGAATATCCAAAGAACTATTTTCCAAATAATTGACTATTTATTTATATGTATTCATCTTTACGATGTTTAGCAAATGAATTTGAATCCGTGATCTGAAATAATAAAAAATAGCAAAAAAACATTACAACAATATGCACAAAATGTGCACAAAATGTGTATCTAATAGATTAATCATACTGATTCTATCTTACAAAGTTTTTTGTTTTATAATAAACAAAACGTTGACAAAATATAAACTAAATATAGTATTGTAAAGTATAAATACAAAGCACAATGAAATTGATAACCATCTTGTAGTTGTTATAAAAGGCAATTACTTATCTGTGAAATATTACATCACAACCATGATGTTTCTATATTTTGCCTTACTGACAGTAACAGAATGAACAAACTGAGCAATAAACTAATGCAATCGAGTCAGACAGACAGCCTGCTGCAGACTTACTGTGCTATCTGTGTTAAATTCACCGTGCAATTCTACAAACAGCGAATAGGTCATATTGAGTATTAGAGTTACTTTATAGAGTTACCTGATAAAGTTACTTTAAATTAACTTTAATCTCGATTTAATTTACTTTTTACAGTTTTTCTAAACATTTTCTAAAATTTAGACAAAGATGAAGAGTAAATTGGACCGCGATTAAAATTAATCTACATTGGTAAAAATGAACATTTATCTTTATTTAAACTACAGTGATTAAAAAAGAATTAATATATACATAATTTATATTTGTTTCCTTTCTCATACCAATATTTTTTTTATTTCTTTTTGTCACGTTTTATCCATTAATTCATATAAAATCGCTGCTTTTTTTAAACTAATTGTAATGTACATTATATTTGGAACAGTTTATATTTTACTGGATGTTGTAAAAGAGTTTATTACTTATAGAGATTTATTCTTTTATTTATCAAGCAATTATAAATGAACATACACACAGTGATTAAATAAGCAGATTTCCTTTTGGGACTTGTTATTTCAAAAAGAGAGAGAGAGAGAGAGAGAGAGAGAGAGAGAGAGAGAGAGAGAGAGAGAAATAAGGTATATAAGGTATATTGCACTAAAGAGAAACAGAAGAAAAGTATCTCATTTATTTTAGTCTGCGAAAAAGCGATACTTAATTATCGAGAGTACGCTATTTATTAGAGAATAAGTATTTTTTTCTTTCATTGAAGTCCGAGGTGAGAAAGGAGATATACTACGCTAATTTGTTGCTTACGCAGGAAACAACTCGTTTAGTAAATTAAGAGTGTTTTCTTCAAACTGAAATATTTTGAAATATATGAATGGCAACTTTCAAATATTTTTATATTACGCATTATAATATAATTTAATATAATTTAATATAATATAATTTGTCAGGCTAGCATATAACATTAATTCTCTGAAAAGATTAATTAGAATCTACTAGAATTTAGTTTTGAGGATTAAATGAGATAGGTATTTTTCTGTAAAACTCTGCAATTGCGATAATATATTGCTACCTCTTTTTCAGTACAAATAAACTGATCTCTATTTTCAAAGAGGAGTCCCATATATTTTTCAACTTAGTTACTATCTTTTTTTGAAGTTTTCATTCTACGAAATCCACCGCTAGATCAGTGAGCAACGATAAAGTAAAAAATAATGAAGCTCGCTTTTTGAAACGTTTTGTCTCTCTTGGAATTAAAATTTTTTATGAAAATTGGTTTATTTTCCAACTTATTCTTTTTAAGCATCGAGAAATATACATATGGATCTCAATTCTGATGAAATAAGTTCCACCGCGTTTTCTCGACATTCTTCGCATGTGATTCTTAAGATGGTACTTGCTGAGAAATGACTTTCTCGCGTCAAACGTTCAGTGGGAACAGGAAGCGTGTATATGCGAATAGATGCAACAAGGTGCAGTCTCGTAGCAACAAATTCACTAGTAACTCGAGGGGAAAGTTTTGTATTCGTACATTTCCTCTAAACCTCTCGCAGGTCCTCGCTTTATCCGTGTCACGATAAATTCGCTTCTGTTGACGCGGGAATTGAATTCCCTATAGCATAGCCGAGGGCTACGAACACAGAGTCATCGAACTTTTTCGTTCGCATGCAGCCTTCGAGCTAACCATCGAGATCTTATGATCGAATAAGATGGGAACTGCCATGATTGTCGCGTTTACCGAGCGATTGATTCGAATTGAAATTCGTTCGTCAGGTAGGTTTTGAATTTTCTACAACAAGACCGCCCATTACAATTATAATTGCGTTGCCAAGCTTGGAATGCTACCGCATTTGTGCCGAAGCATCGCATTACCAATGCTACTTTGACCCGAGATAACGAGATACTCTAGCCGAGATAGATCGTCTCGTTTTAATATCGGATTTCAGGATTATGTACGAATTGTGGCGACGACATGGCACAATAGACTTCAATTTGATTCAAATCGTTGCTTTCTCTCTCTCTTCTCTCTCTCTCTCTCTCTCTCTCTCTCTCTCTCTCTCTCTCTCCTAGAAATTGTATATATTATGTGTACACACACGCACGCGCGCGCGCGCGCGTGTGTGTGTGTATGGAGAGAGAGAGAGAGAGAGAGAGAGAGAGAGAGAGAGAGAGAGAGAGAGAATGTGCGCGCGCGTACATATATATATATACATATATAAAATACTATTTTTTAATCTTCTGGAAGCTCTTAAAGCGATAAAACTCAATGCAAATTCTTTCTCACGAATTGTAGGATATTCTGCGAAAACGTGAAAAGTAAATCGTTGAAATGTCATTGAAACATATAATTGAATAAGAGATAATGTATTATTGTGTGTGTGTGTGTGTGTGTGTGTGTGTGAGTGAGTGAGAGAGAGAGAGAGAGAGAGAGAGAGAGAGAGAGGGAGAGAGAGAGAGGGAGAGAGAATAGGAGATAATGTATAAGTATTGAAATATAGGAGATAACATATAAGTATTGAATAAGAAATATAAGAAATAAATTTTAATTAAATTTCAATTATTATTAATTAATTATTACATAAGTATTAAAAGAAGAATTAAATTATTACATAAGTATATATTAATGCGCCAAATTATTAATATTCAAATTATTTAACGTATGCAAATTCGACAATATAGTTTTGCAATTCAACGAATGTATGATGTGATGGCACAATCAACTATTTTTCAGATTGTGCTTATGAGCTTAATGAAAATTACAGCGTCGGATAAGTCGATGTGTATATAGCGGCGTACCGATAGCTGAACCATGCGGGCACGCAACGTAGGCAGCACTTTGATCAAGGGATGTGGATGTCTCGTACCACGCCGCTGCATTGCTCAACCGTGCGCGTACAATGCACGCAGACACATCCTACGCGTGAATATTGAGACATATGCACGCTCGATTTACGCACTCCTCTCCGTGCACTCAATCACAGGCGACCGCCGATTGGGAAGTGCACCCGAGCGAAATTAATGAAGCCCCTTCGCAAAT
>NW_017259281.1:2460017-2472850 GCF_001594045.1 Atta colombica | reverse complement strand
AGGGAGAGAGGAAGAAAGAAAAAATAAGAAAGAATAATTATATTTCTATGATTTCAGCATGAATAAGTACAGGTTTAGGATGAAAAACGACTATTTTTGTTATAAAAAGCGTACATTAAAAAAAAATTTTTATTATAAAAACCGTGTAAAATAATAATTAACTCTAGCTATTTCTGAATTAATTAACATTAAGTAACATTTTCTCATTTTTTCATTTGCGTGGATCTAGCGTACTCTTTTAAGTTTTTGTAGATTTCTTGATGCACAAGAGAGGAACCTTTTTTTATTGTAAAAGCAATTAATTTTTAAAAACTAACAGCATTTAAAATGAATTACAAAGAAGAATATTTAACAGGCATAAGCGTACATTTTTATATGTACATTTTATATATACATTTTACAATGTTTTCTTTCTAATTTATTTTATTAACTAAGACTCGTAAGTCAATTACACTGAAATTAATGAAAGTGTCCAGACAATAGTGTCTAAAAATTTATTTCACATTTTTATCTCGTACAATTTATCGTTCAAAGAGATACATTCAGAATGTAATTGATATATAATGGATACCTATGTATTATGTGCTGTTATTTACGAGAGCGATGAGTATGTAGAGTCATACTTTTAGCTAGGGTGAAAATTCCGTGGCTTATTAAAAATTCGAGTTTTCCCTCCCTTTGAGCGCTAAATGAACGCATCTAGTCCGACGATGGTGGCTGACATGTGTGTATCGCTTTCCCTCACCAGCTACGTGAAGTGGGATGGAAAGGCTCACTGGTTCGTGTAGGACTTTACAGTGCGGAACTGTTAAGTGGTTGAAGTGAAGCGAAAAATTATTCGTTCGCATTCTCTGCCAGTTGCAACATCTTGAATGCATTTTTGCATACAGATATTATTGTATTGCATGTTCTCGATGAAAATTTGCATAATCCCTAATTTATTTGTCGCTAAATTATACACAACATGAGTGCTGTAATATTATGTACTAATAAAAACTTATGAATTTCAAATAATTTGCAAGTATGGAATTGATGAAAACTTAATTTTGTTCATGTCAATCCATTAGAAAGTATTCAAATACATAATTGTTTTATATTTTTCATATTTCTAACATTTCTAAAAAAAATGAAATTAAATGGAATAAAAAATCTTGAAATGCATACACTATAATGTAACTATCATTTTTCCACTAATTCAAATGTATCTAGAATGATATTGTTTTACGCGTGCAGATATCATAGAACATTTTGTGGACAATATTTTCAATTGAGCCACTACCTATACATACACGCATCTGTACGCGTATATATAGATATATATTGATATCTGATTTAATTTAGCGATTTGAAATATGAGACTTTATATCTATCTGAGGACATTTGAGAGATACGTATCGTTGTTTTATTTTATACATTTTATACATTTTTTAAATACTGTTGTATCTCTGCTTTTTGAAAAAAATTATATAATTTACAGTTTCTCGTAATCTTATAGTTTGGAAATTTATGCTTTAAATATATTAAAATTATTAATTGCTTATAAATGCTTTTATAAATGATTTTTATGGAATTATACAATTTATAAGATTATATATTATAAAGTTATAAAACTTCTAAATGAAAATTGTATGAAGTATCTAAAAAATTTATTTGTCGCAAATAAAAAATTGTGTCGTATAATGAAAGATTTATATGCTTTATGTGATGGAATTCGCGTAGATAACACAAATAATCGATGATAGCAGTACGTTTGAACAAGTAATCCTGGTTCACTTTGTGTCTTCGTGACGACAATTACAAAGTTATTGCACATAACGCATCCCGTGCAATAACTGCCTTCGACCAAGCAATTGCATTCTACTTTCTCGTATATTCTCTCTATTGAATTTCGAGCGAATCGTGCAGGACGTAGCAATATATATGTAGCGGTAGTAATTGTACGACAAAGTGAACCCGAGGAATGAATATGCAAACAACAATATGCAAACATCAACGAACCGGATGTGAGGAAAAAAATAGAAGGAATGTTTTTAGAAAGAAAAGACAGAGAAGAAAAAGATAGAGAATTCAGCCAATATTAGGAAACATGCTGAGAGCAGCAGCAGAGGAATAATTTTTATCTGTCTTTAAGTGTAATTTTTATGAACATGAAATCTACTCTCAGGAAAGTACATTATTGCATACAGTAGATATAATAAAAAAAATGCAAAATTGCAAGGCCAATTCTAAGCGTTGGTTAAAAAATCATTCTTCGTGTTCAGGCAATGTTCGAAATGTTGGACATCTATTATATCTAATATTAATTGCACGTCACACAGACGAATGATTTTTTAATCAATTTAGGATTGGCCAAACTTTAAACATTTCTACTAAAAAACTTTATTTTGGAAAGAATGAAATGCACTTTCATTATTTAATTTTTTACAAAGTTTTACGCTGTAATAATATTGTCGTCGAATTTCGGGACATCCTGTATATACCTTTATTGTTATTCCGAAATCAATAAGAAATGAATGATTAAAATATATTAAAAACTCTTAGCAATGTATTTAACGATGTATCAAGAATCGATGAATAGAAGAAATCGTAAATCTCGTAATTTCTTTGAAGAAAATACCCAGAGAAATATCAGCTGCAATTAATATTTCTTAATTTTTTTTAAAAGATTACTTAACATCAAATTTTAATATCGTCATAATTTTATTTAGCTCAGTTTTTATTTTCAATATATTATCAACACAATAGAGATTGTTAATGCAAGTAGTATGCCCCCATATCTTCTCGGACACAGCCTAGCTTTGGCCTGTGTACAGCCAGCCGCGACATATTTGCATACTCGTTCAAACTACATATATATGTAATACATTCTGCAACCGGATTCAACCTGCAACCTGGTTTTTACTCAATATTGTCGCTCGCACGTGGCCTTTGTGTAAAAATTGCAATTCAAGCTTTTGGTTATTTTACACTCTTTTCTACTGCCCTTCAGGGTATCTCTAAATCAATGCGCGCACCAGAATGTTTGTATTACTACTTCAAAAAACTAAAAATAAATACAAGAGCCGTTTCGAGCCATTTTTAATCTTTATAAATCCATCTCTAATCTATTTTTATAAATCCGAGAAACAATTACGGGTCTCATCTTCAGTATATAAGGGAGTTGTTTTGTTTTATTTATCCTTCGTATTGATCGCATTATGTACAAATACTTTTTATGGAGCAAAACTGCATTTACATATAATACGATTAATTAATTGATAAATTAAAAACTAGCCTTATTTTTCAAATAAGATAAAACAAACGGACGTGCTTTATGAAAACATATTGATCGTATAATCAATATCCTGTTTGTGGAAATAGAAAAAAGTATCTATAGAATTTTTATAAAGGAGAAAGAATTCTATTTCAGATATATGTATGCATGAAATAAGAAAAGCCGTTTATGATTGAAAATGGATTTTAATTTTGTTTATGTGAAATGATGGAAAAAATTTGTTGAATACAGCGACCGTTGTATAATTTTCTAAAGAGCTTTAAGGGAAAAAAATAAGAAAATACTGAGCATCAAACATTTAATAAATGTTTTTTAAGTCGGTAAAATAACTAAAGAGATGCATAAATAAATGAGAAGCATTCCGTATTTTTAAGATCTAGCATGATATCGGACTTATATGCTGAAGCGAAACAAAAACATTTTTATCTTGTCGCAGAGGGTTTATTTCGCGCACCGGAAAGAAAAAAGTAAGAGAAACGACATATAATATTGAAAAAGAGTAAAATATAAATGAAATGACAAATTACACGCCAGTATGAAACACGTTTATATATGAAAAGAGTTCTTGTGATCTTTTCTGTGTAGACATATTTCGTATCTAATCGATGCACCTGTCTTACATAATTACACTATTGTTATGCGAAATAAATGAAGATAGATGATTGACTTGATTAATATAAGATAGGAACGGTCATTAGATTCTTAAAAGAATTCTGTAGGAATTTAATACCTCTTAAAGCAGATATGTGAAGAATTTGATAATGAATTATGATATGTATTCTTCCAAAGAGAAAGAGAGAGAAGGAGCGCGTTCTATAGTATTTGAATTCACTGAAAACTTTTATGATGATCCTGCGGGAGAGCTTTTGAAAAAAAGTGAACGTCGTGCTTTTAATCTCCGTCCATAATTTACATTAACTTTTCTTTATCCTTTCTCTGTTCATACTCAATCGATGCTTTATTCTTATCGTTTCACGCAAAGCGTGTAATTAATAACCGCGACTGGTACGCGTTCGTCCTTTGACGATCCGGGCCAGCGATCCATCGTTCATCATTAATCATCTTCACGCTTACATGGCTAGCAGCCATATCCGTGCTCTATATATCCTTCTCTCTCCTTCTGCCTCTTTCTCTCTTCCTCTTTTGTATTTCTGTGTAAATATCATTTGCGAGGGTGGATGGCAGCGAAGTGAAAGATCGCTCGATAAAACGACGATCACTATTGTCAACTAGTTAGCACTTTTTCGCGTGACAAAACGATTTTGCATTTCCTGCAGTCAACGCTCCTGTTTCGGCAGCACGACTGGTCTGACAGAACAGAACGGGGGGGACAACAAGAGCGAGGGGTTGTTTGGGGTTAAAAAAAGGACAAGCGTGAAATTTTCGATAGCGACAGATAAACGACCGCCGAGGCGCGTGTTCCCCGCGTAGCGTCGGGATTTACATACTACATTTTCGATTACGGCGTTTAACTTTTTCGTTTGTCAGTCTTGGGGGAGATTTATTGCACGCGCCCGCTCGCGATTGCTTCCGAAGGCGCGATTCCATTTTATCGGATATGTCATTCAGACTCTTCTCTCACATCACGAAGCGCCTCACTAGTCGTGAATTTCTATTCACGTTTTTGGATGCAATTAAAAAACACGACAGTCGAGCATTGTGCCAGTCTGATGGATTTTTAGCTGACAGTCTAGGCCAACTATGTGTTTAAATTTGCCACGAAAAATGAATTTGCAACGAGAAATGAAATTTAGTAAATCCATTATGAAAGTACGCTGCAACGTCATTGATATCTTCTTGACAAGTATATATTTTTTTTATTGATGTACACCATCAGATATTAAATGAGCAATATCAATCCCTTGAGTTAAAAGCATTTTATTATTTTTAACTTTCATGTATTAAAATGTAAATTAGTCTATTCCTGGTTTCAAAATAAACAAAATCATATTAACACGCTTAATAAATAATAAACTAAATTTCAATCAAATTTAATTACATTTTCATGAGTTAAATTATTTAACTAAAACGTAGTTAAATTAACGACATATTGAGTAAAACAATAGCTATAGAAATAATTGAAAACAACTCAAATTAGGTATAATTTGACGTTATGAATTTATTAGTGTATATGTGCTATTTAAATCTGTTTAATATTACTAGGAATATTATGAAATCTCGTCTTCATCTCCATAAATAACATATTTTGCAGAGAAACTCTCATAATATTTCCGTCACGCTGTAAATTGGAAGATACGTGTTTCCAGCAAAGTTTCAAATATTTATTAAAGTGATCGTTTTGTGTTTGCGTCGTTGCTGACAGCGAAACGGATGATAAAGGCATGAAGTGTGCGAAGTGACATGCCTATGCAATATCTGACTGGAAACTATAACATTGATGCAAGCGTAGCATCCTTTCCGTACATACGCTCCTAATTTCAGAGGCGTAGTGAGTTCAAACTCAGTCTACTGCCCATTCGAGATCATGTACGTACTTGATATTACCAGGCGTCGCTCGTCTCGTACTGATTCGATTTTGCTGAATATGTTTGGTATCCGTAACAAATGTGTACGTGAACACAACGGGGAATACCTTGAGGGGCTTTGTTGCAATAATGAATGTGTTGCATTTACCATTTATTAAAAAAAAACTACAAAATATATTTGCAAAGCGATCATTATATGAATATCCACGCAATTTCCTGTTCTAGAAAATGTGAACATTTTAAAATAGAAAGATAAAAACAAAAAATGAGGTATTTTGTTATTCATATAGTTATGTCGTAATATTTTAATGCATACATCGTTTTAACATTTTTAATAGCAGATTTTTTTTACTTTGGCGTTTTATTTTTCTGTTAAGGAAAATGTTATCATTGTCTTAATTAGCAAGTTATTTAAGTTTTAGTAGAAAGCAAGCTTAGCTTCCAATTATACTGTAGTGGATTTTAATTTGAGAAAATTTTAATTAAAGCTGTAATTGGTGAGATATTTACTTTCAAGATTTTAAAATATTTCAAGTACTTCGATGTGTGGTTTAGAATTCAAGTTCTATGAAAAAAATGTGCCTGGATCTGGTTTAACAAGTCGTATATCATAACATATCACTTTCAGTTTGCGATAAAATTTTTTTCGATAGCAACGCCATTGTGCTTCATTCTAATACATCTATATTGAACGCATTGACTTTCATACGTAAAAATAGATTCAATAAAAACTAAAAATTCTAACAAAAATATTTGATATTTAAAAAAAAATCTTTCTTGCTGTGTTTCTATATTTCTGAAAATTTGTCCGTTTAATTTTACTCTCTTGTTTATTTAATGCAATCAAACGTCTTTGATATAATATGAATGTACTCGATTTGTTGAGCGCTTAATTTGTTCCGTGATTAAATTTATTGTAATTTCGATAAAGTTTTCAACACTTTATTTGAAAAGAGGAATAGTTGGTGGTCTCCCTTGTACAATACTCAACCATCGAAAATGAAAAGTCGTTCAGATGGAAGACATTTCTATGTAAATCCGCGTCTTACTGCCACTTGTACCACTTTTGGCTTCTGTGTCGACGAGTAGCGGGGCTTAAACTGATCTCAAAATTCCTTTCATCGTTCCGTTGACTTACATAAGCTCCTGCGTCAAGCAAGATTGAGAGAACTTCTCTTGCAATACAAAGGTCTTATTAGCGCGTTGCGATGTAGAGACTCGTAAAATTTAGGATGTCTCCAGTCTTACCAAGATCTGCACGATATATTTCACTGAGGAACTTCGGAGAATAATTATTGCGGTCCCTTCTTGTTATTTCAGTCTTTTACACGATGAAGACTTTATCGCTGCGACTCCTGATTTCAAAAAAACGTAAAGATCTTTAATAAGGTGAAATGATATTCGAAGCAATGCACGTGTCACTACACTGATTATCGACAACTTTTTTCGAATCTTATTTTTTGAATAGTAGATTTTTATTTTTATTCAATAGGTTTTTGCAAAATTAAGATTAAGAATTAATACAAAACATTACTATTTTCGGATTTGCGACCGTTTCGAAATAATGTTAAAAATACACACACACACACACACACACACACACACACACCACACACACACACACACACACACACACACACACACACACACACACACACACACACACACATGTTTATCAATTTGCACAGTTTTTCATAAAAAATATTACGTTATTTGATGGAATTGTAATAGCAGCAGAATTGAGATATGGCGCAGAGTTTCACAAGCGTAATATTAAATACTCGCGGTTAATTTATATTTGCTCCATGTACACGTTAACATTTTATTATGCGAGCGGTCATCTATGTACAATCTATGTACACAAGTATGACAATTCCAGAATAATAAATTAATGCTCCTTCAAGAGAGCAGCGAAGTGATAAAAGCCTCGCGCGTCGCAAATTGCTGGTTCTCATTATTATTGCTGCTGACCATGGCTAACATCCTCTATCCTGCATCCCGGTGAACGTGGCAGCAGAGCGTTATTATGACGACCTGCGTTAAGCTAATGATAACTATGCTACATGCGCTAACGAGCTTTAGTGTTCCCAAACCTAACTTACTTGGCAAGACGAGTGATATCTGTTAATTACATTAATAAGTTTAATTTTCGTAGATACGACATAAAACAACGCCAATAATTGTCGACACAAAATTAGACGATTACGCGATAAGTAATTATTGCATCAATTCGTGTATCCTTGCATTGGCGTATCTTCTTGGAGTATTTCCTTTGTTATATTATTCTCGCTTGTTGTGGTGTTCTAATATATCCACGCAGATTAAAGCTTCGGTGTACCGACTCAAAGTAAATTTAACTCGCATTTACGGCGAGTTGTACCGCGAAATTGGCGTTAAATTACTGTAATTAATTGCCACGAGTAAGCTACACCTTAATCGTAATGCGTCATTCCTATATCTGTTCCTATATCTAGAAAACTTCGTTATTTCTTTATAAATTAATAATGTAAATAATAGTACTGAAGTACACCGAGTTGGAATCAAGTTAGACATCGCGTGATACGATTAATTAATATTATTTCTATAGTATTTTTAATATTATTATATAATATTATATTCTTGAACTTCCTTGCATAATTTATTTATCTTAAAAAATTTTGAACTCTACCTATGACAAACCAATAAAAGTCGTTATAATATAAAAATAAACCAATAAAAAAACATAGTTTACGTAAATGTACATTATCGTCCTTCAATTCAAAATTTTTATATTGATTAAACATTTGTAAAGAAATATTGGCTGCGTTTAACAGAGAAAGCAGCTATCCAACTGTTGTAAAATTTTTTTAACATGATTGGTTTATGCATTTAGATGAAAATAAAAAACTAAAGACTAATCATGTTAAAGAATTGTACAACAATTGCAAAGCTGCTTTTTCTGCTGAATACAATACAGGATTAGGAACGTTAGTTCAGAATATTAACGACTTACTTTTTATAAAAAATAATGGTAATGCGTTATTTCATAAAAGTAACGCGTTCGATTTGTTACTTTTTTTCGTTACTTTTTTGTCATATTAAATTTAAAAATTACATTATTTAATAATTAATCTTAATATATAGTGAAAATCACTATTAAAATATAAAATTCTAAATTTGTCTATAGCAAGCTTTTCTTTGTTTAACTTTTATATCTTATAAATATTCGATAATTTTTTATATTAATGTTTTTATTTTTTAATATATGCTTATCTTTAGAAATTTTGATAATTTACAATTACAGATTTTGCAGATTTTATTAAAAATTTTTAAACATTATTTTTAAACATTAATGTCGTTATTTGGAATAGTGCATTCTTATATTCACTGTCAATAAAAATTTACTATCATAATAAAAGTTTACGTTACATATATATTATAGATTTTCAGTATTGGCAGTGACTATTAGAACACAGCTTAAGATATAAAGTATAAAACATTTTTTGATATTTAAATTTCTATTATAAAATATTTTCATTAGAGAGAGAGAGAGAGAGAGAGAGAGAGAGAGAGAGAGAGAGAGAGAGAGAGAGAGAGATTCTACAATATATTGAATAATTATAAAGATTATAAGGGATCGAAATAAAGAATAAGGGAAAGAAATAAAAGAAATGATTGAATTTATTATCTTAAAAATGCAATGACGTTACTGCTATTATTAAGAAAAAAGATTAAAAAGTTAAAAAGTAACGAAAATGATAATAGCGTTACAGTTATGCATTTATTTCTTAATGTATGAACTGATATGTATAACAGCATTCCGCAGTCATAAAAATTGATTCATAAATTTACTCATTTGTATTGTGGTAATTTGAAAATTACTTCCTATTTGAATGCCATTGTTAATGCTGAATGTAACATTTTAATACTTTTTGCGTTAGGGAAAATGATATTTTTCCGCAATACTTCGCGCTTAATGTTGCACTAGCGGTAATAGAGGTAGAAGCTCACAACAGCATCTTCTCCACTCCCCACATTTTCTCCGTTCCATTATACGTGGACGCGGGTCATAATGTATTCGCTCGGTTTAAAGCATCATGAGCGTTCCGCGCGCACGAACGCGCCGGTCGCCAGGCGCCAATGCCAAGACCGGATATAACGTGCTCGGTTGCAGCATGTACTACCGCAGAATTGGTGTTAAATTACAATTATTAATTGTAGTAAACAAGCTACATCGCAGCCCACCACTTCGCTCGCTTATGTAGTCGCCTATCATTTGCCTTTAATTCGGTGAACGGTACTATGCGCGTTTCTAGATTATTATACGGAAATTTTCCGGCAAAATGATGGAAATTATTTTAAAGTAGGGACTGGCAGAGTTCACGAGAGGTTCACCGTGTTTTCCTCGCCCAGAGTGTCTCAGTAAATATCCTACAGGTTAATTTACTAACTGACGTTCTTAAAACAGTATTGATCAGCATGAAGAAATTTTTCTGGGACATCTTAGAACTCTCTTAAGTCCTGAGCTCTCTTAAAAGCTTTAGGCTTTTTTAAGAAAGAAAATATAAAGATATACGAGACTGAATAGAAATTAAAGATGCTGATGTTTTTAATTTCTTTTTCAAAAAAATTGAAAAATATATATTACAAACTATAAAAATCAAAGCTTTAAACGGTTTATTGTTGGATTTTAAATGTTTATATGATTCTTGTGTGAATTTTTGGGGACTACATACGTAGTACATAAAAACACAAGAATCATACAAGCATTTAAAATTCAGCTAGACCGTTTGATTTCTATAGTTTGTGTTATCACACATATACGATCCTATAATATATTATATTGTGAAAAATATTAATTGAGTATGGTTAAATATAATTTACATCTCTCTCTCTCTCTCTCTGCCGCTGAGATATATATAATATCACATATTTATAGAATTTTACAAGTTATTATAAAAGCTTTTAAAGTTAAAAGTATAATAAATATTTCCTATTTTTGACATTTTATATTTTAAAATTACAAACACATTCGTGGGAATTCAATATACTGTATAATTATTAAGATTGTCTAAACTAAATGGTTATTATTTTGCAACGAGAAGGTTGAAAACAAATGAAACAGCATATTATAGAAAAAATTTTATTTAAAATTTATCATTTACAAGCTAATTTATAAATGCATAAAACAAATTTATAAGTGTCAACATGTACATATTAATTATTGAAGGAAAAGAATTCAAAAATTGAAAACTTTACCTTTACAAAATAGCGTTTCATTAATTTTTTGTTCGGCGTACTTGCAAAATAATTTAATTTAGACGTAATCCTAATTTAGATCACTTTGCACATTTAAATTTTGATTGGAAAAAAATGTAATCAAAAACTATATCGTGGCTTTTAGGCATATAATAGACTTACAGACGATTGCACGATTTTATTGATTTACGATTGCCGCTCGTAAAATTGTCAATTGATTGATGTCACTTCTCAAAATATCATGTATATCTCCACATTTTACCTCGAAACGTATTTCGTGCTTGCCTCGCGCAACAAAACTGTTTTATGTCGCGAATTCACGAGTATACTCCTAGCAGTACACGAGGTTTATTGCAAGCGCGGCGACGCATGTGCAATGAAAAATAGGCAGAACCGTGTAAGCACGATAACGATTACATATCACTTACAACGATCGGTAGCATTTCATTCCGATTCGATACACAACGTGCGCAAATACAAGGTTATTACTGATAGGTATTAACCACTGTGCTCCCACACATCTTGAAACGGATTTATTTGCCATCACGCATAACGTTTACGTATACGTTTTGATCCGATCGACGCTTATCCATGCTCTTACGTACATTTAGAACGGATGTTCTGGAAGCCATTGCATAAATTCGTACGAACTTAGCCTGAATGCAATGCGCGTAGAATGCGCGGAATAGGATGTCATGAGAATTCTTGAAGGATAAAATGCATTGAACGATCAAATGATTTCGCATTTTCCGCATTTATGCACTCGTAAATAAGCCGTTGAATATATAATAAAATCTAGTCTGCTCATTGCAGCATCTTTCCATAATTTCATATAAAAAAATGCAAAACTTACTTATACTTGATATTATTAAATAATCATGCGAAACTTACACTTGATATTATCAATTAATTATAAGTTGGACCTATAGTAGTGGATAAGTCTAGATTTTACTTTTTTTTATATAATTTTTTGCTCATGAAACATGCATGATTCTCCGTCTCAAATTTCAGGCAATTGCAAGCTTTTAACGGAAATCAATACTGTCGTGGAAATGATTTTATCGCGACTCTCGTCGTCGATGGATTCTTTCCTTATATCGGCAATCTTGTACAAAACGGCGTACTTCTATGTATATTTGATGTGTCGTTGATGGAGTCCATTACACAGCGAGCAGACTTCGAAATCTCTTTTTCCCTTCCAGTTCCGAGGTCGGTGTTACGGGAGCAATTTGAGGGCGGTATTGAGCCGGACGAGGCAGTGATGCCAGAGTTCGAGGAAGGATTCGACAGGGCGGACTTCAGGGCTGAATTCAGTCCCAGTCCAAATCTCGAAGGACCGCAGCCGCCACCACGCGACAACATCTCTAGAAATTTTCCAACTGTTAGCTCATCTCCACCTCGCGCACGGACCAACAACGACGGTGAGTTCTATCTAGCGCTTTGCTTCTTCCTTTTATCTAAGATAAGTGCATGTGATATTACATTAAATTCTACTGCATGTATTATATGTATGTATGTATGTATATATATATGTATATATATATATATAAAACGTTTTATATTTCACACGAGAGCAAGATGATAATAATAATAAGTCAGTACTAAATCACACTTTAGTGCTTAAGTAGATTTTAAATATTTTCTATATAATTTTATTGTTGTATGAAGGAAAATTCTTTTTACAAATTTGTTTCTCTTTTCAAAATGGGAGAAATGTAATAATATACTTCTACATTAATACAGAGAATATAAGGCTTCTACATTAATACAGAGAATATAAGGCCAATACAAAAAGTACTCCCACAAATTCACGTGAATGTTCTATTTTATCTAAT
>NW_017259281.1:2442616-2459917 GCF_001594045.1 Atta colombica | reverse complement strand
AAAATATATATATATATATATATGTACATATGTCCTGTTACATTGCTTTACTCCTGAAAATGTAGCAGAGTTATTTTTGCACATGCAAAAAAATTTTTTAACAAGCAAACTTGAAAATAATATCTATTTCCATCTATTCCGCAATAAATATATTCTCTTTATTCTAAGATGTTTTAATTTGTGAATAGCATACGAAATTTTTGTATATATTATATGCAAATATTATTATATCTCTGCATGTTTTGTATTTTTGCATGCTTGTTTTTGCTCGTGATCGATCTGCCTTTGACACATCAACTGACGTGCGTATATATTAGACATTATCAGGCGGAAGTTGCATTCAGGTAATACGCGTGAGTGCTAACGGCGATTAGCTGGCTTCCGTGTCAGGATTATGAAAATTTATTTCGGCAAGTTCTCCGCTCCTGAGCTTTATCCGAGCAGTTGATTAATTCTGCTCATTTATAAATAACCGCGTAATTGTATAATTACAAGCGAGTGACGAGGTAAATTATTATTTCCATGACTAATTAATCCCGGTGCGAGCGCTAGAACATCAACATGAGGATCCATTTATACTTTACATTTCACTATGTCTGCATTATCACGACGTATAACGCATTTTTACATAATAAAATTATCTTCTCATGAATGTGCGTGGAAAAGGAAATAATGGAAAGATGAAGCCAAAAGCAAATGCTTATGACGCTCGGAACAATAGTATGAACAATAATATGATATTTAATATATAATATAATAAATTTAAATGACATTTTAACAATTGAACATTCAAATGGAAATTGTAGTTTGAATTTTTTTGTTTTTCTGAGCTGTGCATTAATTTTTTTTTTATTGCGACGCTAATGATGAGCAGCACGATGAAGAGGCATATTAAAGTCCATTTTTACGTTTCCATTCTTTTCACAGCAGTCAAGAGACATTTCGACGCATTGAAACATTTTTCTCCTTTTTTTTTCTTCTATTCTTCTTGCATTGCGTGCTGCATAAAATGCGGAAGCAAAGCGTTCGTCTTAGAGTCACTCTCGCTGCCGGAAGTATCCGGATGTATGTAACTTTATATCCTGTATAGTAATGCCCGCAATGAAATTATTTACCAGCCCGATGAAAAGCACGCCCGGGCAGAGCAGCAGTATTCAGCCGCTTTATATTCACTTCACCTGCAAACGTTTTCTCTTCTGCTTTTATTTTTCACACGAATTTGCCAGGAATGTTATACAGGTGTTATTAGCATGCAATTAGAATGCACTTTTATGATCACTTATTAACATCCCCCTCATTAATACTTTTAGCTCCGCATAATTTTTTTGTTCGATATTTAAGCCGTGGCATGTCGCGCCAGTGATGCAACTCAATGCTCGGCCCGCCACGCATCAGTGACGCGGCTCAGTATTTAGGCCAATGCACTCGAATGAGTCATCTCGATATTTATAATCGGACGCATCTCGAGACGCGTTGACAAGATTTAAACAGTTTGATTTAAACATTTTCAGTTTGCCATGGCAGAATGTTTTTGCTTTTTTCGTTATCTAACTCTGTGAAACACCAGAGTTTTGCAGTTATCCATTAGATATTAGATTTCATTGACTAAGACCAACTAATGAAATAAACGGGTCGTTTCATTGGTCAGAAGGGTGAAACTAACTCATTAAAGCTCGGCGAAATTAGGTAAGTCGATCGGTTCAGAAGTTCGGCTTCAAAGATCGCCTGACCGGGCACGGTCTTGTAATTGGATATGCATTCACTTGAGCACTCCTTGCTGACACCTTTGCTTCGTGGTCCATTGAATCATTCGTTATTGCCTTCGGCTATTCACTTTGGTAGCTTTAGCAAAGTGAAAAGCAATACAGAAAGATATGCATTAGAATAGTATAAAGGAAAGGTGCAAAGATAAATAGAGTATAAGAAAATTCATGAAACATCCATTATTCTATTGAATGGAACATTCAGAATCTGACATTTAATTTTATTGGGTTGCATTTTCACTGTCATAAATTATATACGTTAAAATTTTTATACTTTACCGAGAGAAAGTCAAAATACCTACTTCGGTATCTCTACAATCTTTACGTAATATTCTTATCTACGTATTTATAGTCTAGCTAAAATAGGAATTCAGAAGCACATATCCGAAGATAAAAATACCGATAAAGCTAAATTAGTTCGAAAGCAGATTAAATGTACCTAATATATCGGTAATCTATTATTTTAAATTCACGTGTAATATAGATATGATGGTAATAAAATATTTTAGTATACATGATATATACATATATAATATATTGTTATCACATTTTGGTAAATATGTGTGTTCGAGCAAATGAGAGAAATTCAATCTCTCACAATATTGCACTTCGGGTATTTACATCCTCGAACTACAATTTGAGATGCTAGATGAGAGCTAGAATATTAATTAAAGGCGCTGAAACTTGCGTGGAAATACTGTGAATGAAAAAATATAGTAGAATAAAAATATTAAAAATAAAAGAATTTTTATAGATTAGATAGTTTTAAACACATGAGAACATAGAGAAAGGGAGGGAGGGGGTAAGGCGACTCACTATATTAATAAAAAAAATTGATATATCTGCTTTTTAAAAGAGTTATAGTCCATGCGACCTTTTTCAATATCCTAGTAGCTATCAATAACTTTATAAATATCTTCCTTTCTCTAACGTGTTGTTGTCAACCCTTGAGAGCATTCTTTTAATTATAGAAAATGCTGTAGCACACGCGTATCCACATGTCACTTAACTACGTACTTGATAATTATTCAGAAAAAAGAAAAATAATAAATAAATTTAGATTAAATAGAGCTTTAACATTTGAGTTAAAAATCTTAGTTATAGAGATGTTAAAAAATAATAACCCTGAATTATATTTTTAAATCTTAGAATAGTAAAAAATGGTTGGAATAAGAAAGATCCAAACGGAAGGAATAAAAATATGATTGTAAATATAGGTTTATATAATGTTTTAAATTTGGATTGTTAAAATATAGTGATGAAAATTTAAGTGGGAAAAAATTTAGTGGGAGAAAGAGAAATTATTGACAAATTATTCATTATTAACAAATTATTCTTATAATTATATATTAATGACATAAAATGCTAAATTGCACAGTTCACACGATAATATAAGTAGATAGGTAGGTATACACTAACTGATTGTAAATTCTAAACGATTTTCCTAAGCGAGAAAGAGAAGGCTCATCGTGCTTCCCCCTCGAGTTTTCGAAGGGTTATTCCAGGTTCCAGTTACGTGGCGCGGTCGGTGGCTTTAATGAGTTCGTCGACGAGGCGTGCATAATGCGATGCGCTAAAAGACCCTCATCTCTCATTGTCTTCACGCGGAGACGCCAACGTGTAATGACTGCGCCGCGTGCGTCGCTTTGATGCCCGCCATAGATTATTGAAATTGCGTTATCGTCTAACGAAATGAACTTAGATATGTGAACGGTATAATTGATTTAATGAGGAAAATATAATGATTTGTATCATTAGTGCAGAATTCTTATTATTACATTTTGACTTGATAGATATCACATTCCAATTGTTTCTGCCTTTCAAAATATGATAAACATCATAAACATTGTAATCGTATATTATAATAAAATTTTTAATCCTCTGCGAATTATTCTGAATTTCACCATTTATGCCCGTTTCTATTAATATAGATTAATTTTAATCTCGATTTAACTCTTCATTCTTTTCTAATTCTTAGAACCAGAAAAAGATGAAGAGTTAGTTAAATCAAGATTAAAATTAAACTAACTAAACTACAATTAACTAAACTATATTGACGGAAACGGACATTCATTAGACTACCTAAATTGCTAAGGAACAGTTGCATTTTTCAAAGAGCTTTTAGGCTTTAAAAAATCTGAAAGAATGTTGGTATGCTCTTTTAATATTTAGGAATATAATTATACAATTATATGATCGGAATATTTTTTTACATTTCTTTTGTGCATGTCGAATTTTGTTGCAAAAGCAACAAAGTAAAAAAATTGTCTCTGGATCTTTTGAATTTTTTTTGTGGTCTGCAGAGGATTAAGGATCGGTTGTTTGACCATTAGACAAGCTAAGTGACTATATATCTAACAAAATAGAGTGAACAAAGAAAAATAAGAATAAAAGAGAGTGAAAGAGAACGAGTAAATTGAGGTTTATCAAAAGATGGAACCCAATCTCAATATCTTGCTTTTAAATATCTAAAGATTTTAAATTAAATTCTTAAATATCTTTAAATAACATATACTGTTAGAAATGTTCTTGAATTTCATTAACATTTAATGTACACTGTAAAAATTTCATGAAATTTAATACACTTTTAAATTACACAATTTGAATTTAATTTTATGACGTTACATTAAATTTAATGTATTTATAACTGAAAAGTATATTTGTATGTAATGTATAAAATGTATATAATGTATAAATAAAAGTATGTAATGAAATTTAATGTACTTTTCATAAAATTTTATGAAATTTAATGCACACGTTTATTACATTTAAGTAATTATTGTAACTTAGTTTTTAATTAAATCATTCATTATTTTGAATTTTGTTCATAACCTTCATTTATATGTAAACGAAGTATTTCTAACAATATATAGTTAATTAAAAGAAATATAATTTGATTTGGAATTGTTGAAATGCAGCGAAAAATATTCAAAACTGTATTTTTATTCATGATAATAAAGTGTAAATAAACTATCAGTTTGCAAGATTAATTTCTCGTTAATGGGAGAGAAAACAAAAATGTAAAAAATTCGAATAAAGGGAAATTGATAAAGTTAATTTAGTTTCTAGAGGAAGATAGGCTTAGAGTTATCTCGTGGATTATCTCAAGAAGAAGACAAATTTGCTCGAAATATAGTATAAAAGACGAAGAGTCCTTACTAACCTCGTCATCCTCGATCAAGGTCCACACGTTCTTCATCTCCTTCGTTCTCGAGGGAACTCTGGTCACGTGTAAACGCAATCAGCGAGAAGACGATGTTACATATATAAAACTTAACGCTCAGTTCGTTCGTTTAGCATTTTTACTGATCTGTATAAATTGGAGAGACAGCAAAGATATGTCCTAAGGTAAAAAATGATAAATGAGAATCGGAATAGGGAGATGAATATACTGTATTGAAGTTTACTATGAAATTTATTATACGTTACGCGAAAGATTCATGCAATCTGTTCATTAAATAAATATACAGAGATATATTGAAAATTGCAAGTAGTAATACGATATCTGAACAATAAAGATGAAACGGTTCGTGAAATTGGTTAATTGATGTCACGTGAATTCTTTATACATTTTGTAGGTCGAATAACGTATAATGTGCGAACATACGCAAACGTAATTTACAATGCACAAATCATTTTCAGTTATCTCTTTTATTAATCATTATATTACTACGCCAATTTTAACTCAGAAATTTTCCAATAATGGTTTTACTTGTTACTAAATACAATATATTTCGAAACTAGGTTACTTAATTTTCCAGCAAAATATTGATATGCTTCAATTATATTATTGAAGCAATATTTTTCCCTGGTTAATATTAATAATTTTATTTTTATTCAAATAGAATAGGTCAGCTAGAGCCGCACACAATAGAAGTGTGAAATTTGCAATCTTCACTTACTCGAGGTACGAACGTTCATCGAATTTTCGGCGTTGAGATCACATTGGAACCGGCCGATTATGCACGAGGTTCCGTACTACAAGACCTCTGAATGGAGTACGTGTCGCCATCAGTGCAATATAATTCAGACTTCTAATTAAAAGAGCGCTCGCACCTGCTCTTTGCTCTCGGCTCTAGTCCGAAATCGTATAATTTCTCAGCCGTACACGTGAATGTGCGGCGTTCGTTATATTTGGATTCTGAATTGCAATTCCGTTCGAGTATAAAAGAAATCTCGCTTTTATAATGGTGACTTTGTGTACGTTCCTGAAAACTATCACTGGTGCAGAAAGCAACGTCGACATCGCTTGCCACCGAGAGGCAATAAGCCCACGCATTCCCGAACCTTATCCAATTCCGTAAGGTCGACAGTCTTGTTCGTCTCTCTTCTCGATTTTTCTTATATACTTTGTCTACTCCTAGAAAGTTTCGTCTTATACTTTCGAAATCAATGAATAACTAAACTTTATGTCTTCTCATATAAAAATTTTGATATGTTCTATGTGTACCTAATATAATTACATCTTTAACTTAATTTTGAAATACCATACCTAAGTTCTTCAAAAGTTTATCGTGTCAATTTTTATCAATATTAATTGTCATTTTAAAAAAATTTATTTTTTATTATTTTTCTTTATAATTCTATTAAATTGATGTTCATAATGTGACGAGTTATTATTATTATTATTGTGATACTATTTATCTTATATTAGTCTTTGACTATTACTGACTGATTATTTTAATTGTTTATATAAGAATTACTTTATTTTTACATTTATAAATTGTCGATCTTGAATGAAAAGTATGTTCACTATATTGGTTATCGAACAATTTCCATTCTTGACTTCTTTTTATAAAAGGAATTTTCTGCCTCTTAGTCGACAGCACAATGGACATTTCTCTGTATATTTCATTTGTGATTATCCAAAGATAGCTTGAAAAATCCAAAGAAAGCCGTTATATTAAATTTTTATTATTAAAATAAATCGTTGTATTAAATTATTGCGTTTCAACAATCATTCGGTCCATTTATCTTTTTTTCATTAATTGTTATTTATTTTTGAATAACAATATAATGAATTTATTTTATTGTCATTATTTTTATATCTTAGTAACAATGTTTATAAAATTTAAACTTGAAAAGGTAAATATTTAGATAATATTAAAATATAACATTTCGTATCATACATTTATCGATACGATGTATAAAAATGTGTCGCGCGTCTGCTGCATTTTGTGATGATTTGTATTGGCGTTTAAAACTTCCGTCAGGATCAGTTTTTCCTTTGATCAAGATTTCGTCAGGTCTTTCTACTCGTCATCTACGCAAAAAGGGTTGAAATGGTGATCGTCCATGGGGAAAAGGTTGCGCATCGCGCAGGCGGTGCGGAATATCGGACGCGCCGGATGTGCACCGACCGAGATTAAAGGTGAAAGGGGACGTCGAACTATCGGGGGAAAAAATCTCAGATAAAGTTAATGCCACCTGATAGGCTACGATATGTGAACGATGAAAAACCTGTGAACCTGACTTTGCGTCTGACGAAGTAATCTCTCTCTCTCCTCTCTCTCTCTCTCTCTCTCTCTCTCTCTCTCTCTCTCTCTCTCTTTCTCATTAGGTCAATTTCAACATGGATCGCCGGCGACGACACGTTTTACTTCGACGGCTTTGCAAACTTTATCAAAGACAGCGTGAATTCTATCGTGCCGTTAATTAAAGATAATGACCTCTCCCCCTAAGATATAACTGTATTCTTTTACCGTTTGTATCTTTCACCGTTTGTATCTTTCACCGTTTATCAAATTAAAACAAAATTAAACTTTGAATAAATCGTTATATGAATCATTACTGCACTCATATCATATAAGGATAAAGAGAGAAACGTTATTTCTCTTGCAGGAATGATGGAAATACGGATGCGCTGAATGATGAAATAGTCAATATCCTGTTTCTACACTTACAAAAATAGAAACATCAATTGAAACTGAATATCGCAAGCACTTGTCTATATTACAAAAAACGAGCGTTTTAAAAATATTACAAAACTATATCACGAATATCTGTCTGCAGACAGATGTACAGAATGTAATGAAAAGAATTTGAAGATGCATCGATTGCGCATGGAACTATTGGTGAGAAGATTATATAAATCGTGGTCTGACGTCGAAAAGAAAAATCAATTCGAACTTTCTTGCGTCTTATTTTCTTCAGAATGCTGACTAAATTTGACACATTCGATTCCAACTTACCGACTCGGGTGGAACAAAATATTTGTAAAGTTCTTAAGCGCAGACGAATAGCACGTAATCTCTCACGGTCGATTAGATCAATGGATTTAATAATTGAGCTTCCCCGTCTAGGCAGAGATAGTGATTAGTAATATCGCGCGAAGAACTGTTCGATATTAAAAAATGGAGTTAAATTGACCCGCCGGTAATCGGTATAAGCGGATCGGATTCTTTGATGCACTTTCGCAACTAGAGTCGGAAAATGCAAATTGCATCTCAAATCCTATTAGATGGTAGAAAAGTCAATGGTTACGGAACCGTGTAAGCATTTTAATAGCCGCAAAGAAGATTTATACTTGAATTTTTTTATTGTAATTTTCAATTTTAATATACTTGTACCGACTAGTAATTTAATGTGATCAAAATAATTAAGGAAATATTTAAATATCATAAATCACTTTGTTTCATTGATGTGATAAAAACAAAACGGATAAACTTGATGTTTTTAACACAAACATTCTGGATTATGTGCATGATAGTTTGATAAAAAACGTTTAAAACTCTCGTTGAAAATTTTATTTAATTTAACAGCAAATTAGAATAATAAATAGATTTAATTAACTTTCTCTAATTTTTTGGGAAATTTAATTTCGCACAGAAATTGTTTTCACGTGTTTATATTAAATTTATACACGCGGATGTATATTTAAATTTGTGAATTAATACAGAGTTTTTATCGCATCTAATTCTTTGTCTAATTACAATAATCCAACAATCAGGCTATTGTTAATTGCTCGGGGATGTTCACTTACATCAACATTGACTTTTTGCTAATGATCATTTAAATTTCACTGTTATACGTAACCGCGTAGCGTGATAAACGGATATTGTGTAAATGTGACATTTTAAGCGACAACAAAGAAACCGTCAGAATTGTGCTGCCGACACAGACAAATGAGGATTGGCGCATATTTCGTCGTTAGTAAAGATAAGAAACGGCACGTTTCGCATGTTAGGGCAACAGCTATTCCCGTACATTAACCAGCAAACAATGATAGAACTTAACGTTGAAATTGGATGGCTTTAATCGAGTGGAATGTCTGAGGACAATCTTAAGTTATCGTGTTTCGCTGTTGCCTTGACGTAACTAATTAAACTGAATCGTGTTAGCTCATCGTAGGATGGTGCACCCTTGTTTCTCAAGCGCAATAATCTACAATTCTATATTCAATTCTTCATACTTTAACTGTAATACAGAAAATGTGAGAAGGGAACACAAATAACAAGTCATGTCTTAAAATTACAATGTAAAGTTACATTGTAATTTTTAGTATCATCAAGCGAAATATATCAAGTAGATTTTCAAAAAAACTAGAAAGAGGAAGCAGAAGAAAAAGGAGAAAGAAAAAAAGGTAGAAAGAGATAGATATAGGAAACAAGTAAAACGATAATTCTTGCTAAAATCAATGAGACTAAAGAAAGTAGGTTACTGTGGCTCATTAAATATCGTTTGTAAGCTTGCATTGGCAAGCTGTACAGCATGAGTATAATACGGCGCCAGGTAGAACAAAATCGCTTAAGTAAAAGTTACACAGCTTGATGAGAGCTTTCAGCGCACGTAAAACTTTACTTTCCCTTCTATTTACATTTTTAACTTGCTGGCCGACCCAGCGGACTCTATGCCGTGGCCTTTTAACTCTGGCTCTCTAAGATAAAGATCCTCTCTTACCATCAAAACGGAATAAAATTTGGTTTTATCCTCAGTTCTTTTCTCTTTGTTCATTGCAAAATTTTTCCCTCTAATTTTTGCCATTGTGAAATTTATTCTACGAAAGACTTATCTAGAATTATTTTTACAATAATGTAAAAGAGAAGATATTCAATTTAATAATGTGACTTTCCAATTTTAATTACAGTCGTATTGTAATTCGAATACATTTATATTGTACTTCGATAAATTGTATAACCTCGATAGTTTTAATTTAATGATAGATACAGCCAATAATAGGACATTTAAAAAATTAATAATTATGTAAAGAATGATTGTAATTTTTTTCAAAGATTTCTATCTCATCTTTTCGAGATTTTTAAAAAGCATATTTTTTTCGAGAAGAAAGAACTTTCAGATGCTTTTATTCGTAAACATCATATACTCGATAATAACTAATTTTCTAGCCGTTAAACGAGTTTAACGGAGCAATCGTCAACAACGAAGTCAATGTCAATCAGTTATAATAAAGTCGTATATAGTATTTAGTAAGTTTGGTGACTGTTCTCTCTCACCTCCAAACTAGGTGGAAAGCTGTCGATGCAAAAGCAATTATCGAACAGCTGTCACGACATCAATACCTACCGCGCGAACTATTTTGAAGTGAAACTTTTAAGTTCGTAAAGGGAAATTGTTGATCCTCGTATTGAGTTCTTATCACAAACTTAGCATACTAACTTAAGCGATGAAAATTGATTAGAATCTTAACTACCATTATGTTAACTACAATAATTTCTTCTTTGTAACTGTGACGATTGTTGTACTTAATGTAATATTGTATTGTGCCTATTAAAAAATTATTTGTCAATTGTTGTTAATTATTACCTTTCTAGCAATTAAAAGAATAATAGAAAATTAATAAATGGTTCAAGTAAAAATCACACACAGTTATAAAATGATACTCGTAATAACTTTAGTTATTTTGTTAATTGAAAAATCGATCAACAGGAAATAACTTGTGACAATTTTAAGATACAAATCAACACAATGGATTTCCAGTTAAAATTTCATTGTAGTAATGTAAGATATTGAGTACAGAGATACGAATAGCTTTCGTTTCTCGAGTAAACAAGAGTGATAAGAACATTTACAGACTTAGCCAATTTGAAGAGCGAAATATCTTGCAGTTGATCTCTCGCGAACACGAAGTGTCCTTCACTAGTCTCTATGCAAACTTTGAGGCACGATTAATAGTTGCTGTTAGTGATTGATGTTGACATTAGTATATCAGGGCTGAGAGTGATATGACTATTTCGTTAAGGGTGATCGATTCACAGTTAATATAACCAGGATGATCACCATCCTAACACCAGGATGAGCCATCGAATGTCGATTAGGTGGCAGTTTCCTCGAATTTTAGTTAACTCGCAGTGTAACAGAGATCGAGCTCTCGCTTTACGAGCTTAAAGCCGTGCGATGCTTTATTGCCTCTAAACGTCGTTGTCCAGTGCGTTTTAGTAGTGGATTTACACCCAGGTTTTCTATCAACGTAGATTTATGAGGCGCTCGTTTGATTACTTAGTAATGAAGTACTAAATCTTTTCCCGAAGCAATTAATTAAGAAAGCTACGTGTGTGTATTGAATGTATGAATCTCATTAAACGGAATCTTGCAAATCTTGTAAACCAAATATTAATTCGCGAGTAATGATCTTTTATTTATTGTTAAATTGATGAAATAATTGTTATATAATCAAGATATAAATATTTTTTGTTTCTTTTTCTTAGTAATTAAATTAAACAATTATTTAATGACAGTTGAATATTTAATATTAATTTCTTAATGTTTTTTTAAATACATACATACATTATTGAAACATTAGGATATTAGATACATAATGTTGTATTTTTATGCATTATAAAACATATGTTAATTTATTCAAACATTTTGCATAACAATGTAAAAAAAAGATAAGAATTTTATTAATATTCTTTTAATTTTCTTTTTTAATTATTTATCTTTTGAAAAATTATTGGGAATTATGTATGTATATTATATTTTTTTTATCTTCCTTTTAATACTGCTCGGAAAAATTGCGAACGAAGTTTTCTGCTCTATTCGTCACATATCGAATCGTAAAGATGGATCATCTTTCCAATTTTCATCTGAAGATCCCGATCTTTTTGCATGAATTTCTGACCCTCCTTCGGAAAGCGGAAAAATCTCCGACTAATGCTCTGAATTTTGATGACTTTTTTTTTACGAAGAAATGCTAGTGTAAAAATGGAATGCTAGGCAATAAAAATTTTTATGAATCTTGGCGATGCACACAATCAAATGACATGAAAGAATAGCAGTCTACTGGAGTTTTCTTTAATTTTGAAAAGAAATATATAAGGGGTTTAAAAATTTGATTGCTTTTCAGAGAAAATAACAGACTATTGTGTCAAATGTTTTCACGATTTCTTCTTCCTTTTGAAAATCGACTTGTCTGAAAGTGGCTTTACGTGATCGTAAAGCTTCAACCTCGAGATTGTATATAATATATTAACACGTGTACATACATACAGCTGTCGTAAAGTGTTCGTTTCTCGCGTGTGAACAGGTGGCAGCGCTGGTCATGTGATTCTTTCGATCACAGTGCACGTAGCTCGCGCGACTCGCGGACGTGCAATACAGGAATGTAGTTCGTGTGTGGCTCGCATTAACGACAGTGTATAACGTTTTCACAGCGAGACTGACGAGAAATTATTTCGCCGTGGAATAAAAATATTTGCGCAATAAAGCAACGGCATTCGTTTCTATTTTATCTGTGATAACTTTTCGGCTTTGTCACGTCTCGTTCGCCGATGCGCGGAAACACGCTCAGCCTCGCGGAATTTTATATAAAATGCTTTCCTCCTTTTTTCAAACGATAGACACATACTTATCGTTGCTTTGCGCTGCAAATATGTGGAATATATAATTTTTCGCACAAAACGAAATTACATTTTGCCAATTCAAAGAATTATTTACAACGACAATAATAATTGAATATTACTTTTATATATTTTGGTACGTGATTTGCGCTTGCAAGTTTAATCTAATACACTTTCACAATTTGAGACACGTTGTTACAATAATTTTCAATCCTATTGCAATAAACAAATTAATTCCCGATAATACGTGTTTTTCCATGTATACAGATTACATTTAACATCACAATGTCATTTCTGTGATATCTATTAATATTACTGTACCGCCAAAAATATCAATTTTTAATCATCATATTGCGCACAACGAAGATTATTTTTGGTGATAAATCGTAAGTAGTTTACATTTATTTAATTAAAAACGGTAGCTCCATTTTTAATGTAATATGATGTTATGTTAAAAGCAGCCGAAAAAACGTCAAACTAGCAAGTGTAACTTTGCGCGCATTGCATACTTTATGAAGAATAAAATATGAAATGCGGGGTGCTGCGATTAAACTTTCATAGACAATCGATTGCCATCTCGAGCGAAAGGCACGGATTTCACGCGAATATACCCGTAATTCTCAACAAAATGTTTAAAATTAGTCTGCTACCATATTCTCTTTTACTTGTACAATATTTTTTATCTTGTTTTACATTTATTGTCGCTATTTTGATGGTCGATATCCTTTATGAAATTCATTTAATTTCCTCATCACGGTTTTTAGAAAAATTATTACTTTAATATCAATTACATGAAGTTATAATCAATCATCATACAATTTTATTAGAATGCGTTTAATGCGTAAAAGCCACGATATTACTTTTTCACAATTCGAAATTATATAGTGGGGAAACAGTTTCATTAAATTCAGTATGAATTATGAATCAAAGAGCCGAATCACAGTCCGTTAGCTTAAATAATGCTGAATATACTCGTAGTTAATTTCCTTTGGCGAAATAATTAACCGACTTAGACTGAAATTATATATCCGTGTTACTTACTATGAGACACAAATATAATTACATAACTCTGTGTATGTTTGAAGACTTACTCAGACATAGCTATTATCTAGTCGACTAAGTAAATTCGTCTAAAGACATGAAAACATAATTTTTAGTGTAATAATTACGCTATACTACGAACATATCTTCTGCAAAACACTTTTGATAAGATAAAAAGAAATCAGAAGATCAAGTTACATTCCTATTTCTGTTCTTGTAATTTAAAAGACGCCTTGTATAAATTATATATATATAGTCTGTTACGTTTCATCTTTGCATTTCTTATCTTTGCTTATCACATTAAGAACACTAATAAAAGTACCATCACTATTCCAGTCGAATTTCATTAAGCAATTAAAAGATATAATATAATATAATAAGATGTCATTAAAAACATGCCTGTAAAAACAGCTTCTAAACATATCTTTATATTCTTCAAAGTAGAATTCCTATGTAATACGCATCATGATCATATTATGTCAACATATACACTGAAAAAGAATCTGGTTTTATTAATTGAAATTCTGGTTAAAAATGAATTAGAATTTTCTGGCTGAATCTATTATAATTCTGATTATAATACAACCAGAATTCTGATTGATACGATTAGAATTTTCTAATTCATTCTCTTATTTTTACTTATTTTACGAGAAATCTTTACACGGAAAGAATTGTTTTTGCTGAATTTTGTTCTAAAAATTTAGTTAGATACAAATCTGAAAATAATTTGATTTATCAAAAAATTATGTAGAATGTCAAGTTATTAAAACGTAAAACTTTACGATTATTATTTATTATGCTTTCTATGTAATTATTTTAAAAATCCAATAAAATTAGTCCATTTACTTAAATTTTTACTTCAATAAAATCGTTCTTTCCGCTTGTAATTATCGTAAAAGTATTATAATTCTTTAAATCAAATTCGTTATGTAAATTTTATAACTAAATGCGATTTGAGACTTAAATAGTGAAAACTCGCGAGACGGGATAGCAATGGCATTTCTGCGACGTCGTCAGCTAATTGTAAGCATTCCCAAGTCGCTAATTAGAAAACTAGAAACTGCGAACGTTATCTCGCAAGGGAGAGATAGTAAGCTTGGCGGAACAACACGGCCGGAAGAACTAGAACCATATTGTTTGAATTATAATGTAAATAACTCGAAGCTAAGACATTACTGAGCCCTGTGGAAACTTTCCAATGAACATACTGATTCTGAGCTATTTCGTATACAGTATATTAACGACATAAATGTACTGAGAAAATATTCCATTAAATTATGTAATGCAATATGAAATAAAATTTTATTAAATCTATATTTTTCGAATAAAGAACAATAAAATATAAATCACGAGGCGTTAGGAGCCGGTGTTAGAATATAATATACAATAATATACATAAATTTAATTCTGAACATTATATTTTTCATTTCTTAAAATTTGAATTTGAAAGAGAATTAATCGTACAATCTCAAAATATAATTGATTATGAGAAATGTACAACTTTGATAAGTGTGTCTCAACATTACGATGTGCTGATTCTTTCCTTGGTTTTATCACGTCAGCGAAACTGCTTCGCGAGACTCGTCGTGTTCGCGTAATTCGTTATCTTTAAGCCTGCTTGGATCAGTTACTTCTATAACGAAGTATATCGAAGTATATGATGCTTGCTGTGTACAGAGCAGAATGAAATAGTGTAGTAAGAAACTGCGAACGCGATTATCTCTTGGAAGAAATAGTAAACTTATCTATATAATTAATTATACACAATTTATTTTTTTTTACAATTTGAATTTTACAAAGTAAAAATTATAGATTCAATAAAATTGTCTTTTACATTTCACTAAACTATGAAATATTTTCTGTATCTGGAGTTAAAACTTCTTTTTTTAAATAACTTAAATAAAAGTTCTATAATTACTTATAGATAACACCAAGTTTAGCAGCTGTATAGTGCTTTCAAAGAATTCTGTCTTTGTTTGTTATAAAATTTTAGAATTTGAGTCGCGCGCTGCAATTTCATATATAAAAATAAAAATTAAAACTTACGAATTGAATGAATTGAAATAAGCGGCGTATTCTTGCATACGATCCTTATACATATAATATTCCGTTGGTATACAGTGAAAGCGTGGACTATATATATTTATCTCTATTTTATATATTTTATTCCGCGCTTTCATTTCCATTGACGTTCCGAGATGCCACATGGTTATTTCCTGAAAAATAACTTAGGCGAAAAGTCAGAAGACATTGTAATGCCGTGAAGCATTACAAGAGTACAATGTGCCATTTAAGTTTCACGATCCGTAGAGAGACACAGGATGGAACGTCTTATCGTAGGAAATTCTTCATTTTATACTTTGAATTTTGTTCAGTAGGTAAAAAAAATCATAAATTCGGACGATAATTGAATTACGAATGATTGAGTAATCTTGTTCTTTAAATTGTAATTGTTATGAAAATAATGGTATTCAGGGTGATGAAAGCTGCATCGAACAGCTCTCATGATTCATTCGGTAGAAGACTATTAGGGGTGTTATGATATAATCAATCATTCACGCTGTGGAAGTTTGCTGGAAAAACATATTTGCATTATGCACACATATGCAGATACACGCATATCGGGTCACGCAACGTACATTTACTAAAACTTAATGAAGCATTACGAAAAAGTTATTACATTCTTCATTACTAGTCTAAATTGCAAATTGATATTTGCATCATGTTATTTATTCCGTAAATTTTAATTAATGACATGTTAATCTTATTTAAAACATGTAATAATAATATAATATTTGCAAATTAATAGATTTGTGCAAAATATAATAATTTAGATGTTATTAGATTTTTAGAAAAATGAAATTTGAATTTTACTTTGAAGTTGTAAATGATAAATTTTCATACACATCAAAGATCCATTTTGATTATAATCACAGAATATTATGCAATGTTTGTTTAATATATTATTTATAGTATTTTTGACGTAAATAGACACAGCTGTACGTTGCTTCTATCTTGCATTAAACGCTGTGAAAAAACATTGCATTTGATGGAAAATATCGATCATATTTTTTGTTGTAAATAACACAGTGACTAATTATTATTTCATCGTTGATATTTTTTGTCTTGTATATTATAATATAATTATGTAATTAACATATTTTATATTATAGTACGAAAAATTGTGTGTTCTGTACTACGATAATCTATTTTTTTTTTGTACAAATTTCCAAACACTCTCTGAAATTTCCTTAATACGTTTGAAATGTTACTAATATACACAATATTCTATTTCTTGTGAAATATTTTCCTACGGTCTATCGCTGCTATGAAATTGCTATATAATTTATGCAACGTCTAATGTTTTTTTTTTGTTCAAATTCCGATCTTGAAATCAATATAATTTTGGTGAATCTTGCTTTTATTGGAGATGTAAAACGGTCTTACAAGGAATATGTTACAATTCCAGAACATCGATTCTTCTTGAAATGTTGTTAATTAAACACAAAATCTAAGAGACATATATTTTTTTATATCAGTTTCTAATTTCATATTTAAAGGATAAAATCTCTTATACATCTCTTAAAATAAATGAGGATAGGGTTTTTTTAATTTTAGATTTTTGAAAAATAATACAAAAAAATACGTGTCTTTTAAATTTTTGCGTTTAACATATTTCAAGGAGAATTGAATCGCTTCCG
>NW_017259281.1:2416039-2442516 GCF_001594045.1 Atta colombica | reverse complement strand
TAATAATAATAATAATAATAATAATAATAATAATAATAATAATAATAATAATAATAATAGTAATAGTAAACAGTAGTTTCTTCTATATCAGTACTTAGCATCGAAAATTCATCAAAATTATAACTCTCAAAACCCAAGCTTAGACTCTTACGCAATTGGTGCAAATTCCCTCACGTTTGTTTCTCGCGTGCACAGTGAACGCGCGGTTGAACATATTAAAGTCGCTCAGTATCGGAGCGAAAGATTTACCCTTACCGCCTTTACCATCCACGGTTATCCAGGCGAGCTCAATGGCGAGCGACAACGGGATTGGTAATACCATATCCACAAGTGCCAGCGCATCCGGAAATTGCACTACCGTCGTCTATGCGTTTCCGGAAGAGGATCACATAGTGGTGGGATATCTGAATGAATGGATCAATGCCTACTCCTTCATAACGAGTAAGTACACCATCGGTCGCTCGTTACTTTCAGCTGATAAAACATCGATAAAAAGCTGTTTCTATCGATCCTGACGACTCTTGCCAGGGTTGGATACGATAGGATAGTTTACCCCATGAGGGCAAACGTTGACGAAAGATATTTCTTCTTGTAGCTGCTTGAGCATCTTGTGATACATGCACGTAAAGAAATCTTGATGAGTTAAGATTGAATAGCTCGATTTTGGATATTGAAATATATTTTATTTTTTTATTATTGCATCTCAGTTATTACGTCGATCTTATTTATGACCCAAAATCGAACTAATCGAAATTTATATTCTGGTCTCTCGACATTCGAAAACATTGAAATGATGGATCCTGAAAATGATACATGTAGCTGCTAATTGATCGCAACTAGCAATGTGAGCATTGTGTGTTTAACGTTGTATTGTTCCTAGTAGTAATAATTAGAACTGCATGTTGATTGGTTTTTTCCTTTTATTTCATAGTTTCTGAATGTTATTCGACTATCGTGTCACGTATACATAGACAATTTATTTACATAAATAATATAGATTTACAACTGCAGGACAAAAGCAGATTGTTAAACGAACAAAAACGAATTAAAAAATAATATGGTTTTCTTTTATATATTGTTAATGATGCTTGAATCTGCTGTTGTCGATATTTTACACAGGAAAGAAAGAAAGTTTAAGGTGTTTATTTAACATGATTTCTGTAGACAACCAAGAAAAGTTCTACCTCTACATTATTGTATCGGTCAGTGCCGGTATTCTGCTCTTTTTGGGATTGGTTATTGGCCGCCTATTAATCAGCCGGCATCGTGCCAAAAGGGATGCAAAATTCCATGCGAATAATGAAGCTCTCCCTAATGGATTCACTGATGATATTTCTGAGATTGATGCCGACATCGATCTCACCACGCCGGTTGCAGTGCCAATGCAAGACACAAGGTAAATCTCTCTTTTTGATTTTCAACAAGAAAAATATTAACTCCCTTCTGTTATGTGAATTAATAAAATTGTTTTAATATAAGTTTTTTCCTATCTTATTTAGATCTAAAATAAGTAATTATTTTAGATATCGCTCATTTGTTACAATAACATAATTTAAAAACAAAGTTTTTCAGAAAATGAGTTATATGAAAGGTTTCAATGTTAAAATTTGGACATGTAATTTTAATGCAATTTTAATAACTGATTGAATAAAAATATGCCTTTTCTTTTTTTCTTTGTTTCTATTTTTTTTTTAAGTAATTGAAAAATGACAATTAGAGATAGACAATAAAAAGTGTTTACTCGAAATTTGAATATATTATAGAATTAGAAATTTATAAACAATTTTAATCTTGAATACTTTTTGTTCTTCTATTTTACTTTTCATAATAGAAGGGATTTTCTTGAAAATTTTACTGTAATTTTATCTTTCTGCGGAACTATTATGTATTCTAATTATATTTCTTATATTGTAGATTGCCCGAAACGCAGTTAGCTGAGAGACTTCACGGCGAACGTTATTATGCCGACACGAGAATACCTTTATCACCGACAAGCATTCACGCCACGTCGGTATCTCACGCAACCAACATGGGGATGCGCGTTGACCTTGGGAACCACATGGTTGGCACAGATAATCTTCACACGATCCTTCGCACAGAAAATCCTCGAAACCTCAACAGCAAAAGCTATTACTATGGCTGACAAGAGGAAGGGGTTGTCCCGCGCGAGGGACGACCCCCGTCCTTGAGCCCGGTACCGGAAGTTAGCACCCGAAAATATTGCTTTTAATCGACAAAACGGTATGGCAGAGACGGACACGCTGTGCCAAACCGCTGTAAATTACGTTGAAGATGTTGAACTAATTATTATTTGTTGCGCCGAATTGTGGTACATATTGTGACAATGCGATCTCAAATTTGTCAGTCGTTAGACGTCAATAATAAGCGTCTGTCGATGTTTGTTAAAATAGACTTGTATATCTATAAACGTGTCGTCCATTCCGAGAATTTGAAAAATTCTCGATTAGAAGTATAATCCTAATCATCGATAAGATGATATGGAAAAGGAACAAGCATAATATATGTATAGTTAACATTGCCTTGTTGCAATACTGCAACGAGAAATGTGGATTGATTTGTAAATGTGTATATGAAGGCTCGAGTGGTTTATTTGAATAGGACTGGAATATCTTTATTTAAGGATCATCGCAAGCATTTACGTTGAACTGTACGTTTAAGCGTTACAGAAAGAATAAAGTGCATCATGCAATCAGACGTGACAGTATTCATCGAATGTTGTCACTCTTTCGAATACAAAATGGTATCGGAAAGTAGACATGTGATGCGAATATTTATTTCTTGGATTATTAAACTGTAAAATTGATGGATTGAGTTTTATTGTTTAATAGGTAGACATATCTTATGGAAACTGTGTTATCGACTTCGTCGACTGACGATTAACTCATTGTATATTCACTGTATACTCAACTGTATACCTACGGAAGAAACTCACCAAGTGAGTTTCATGAAGCATATCGATAACCTGTCGGTAACATTCATTGGTAACAAACTTCTGGGACACTTATTCACAACTGGTTTGTAGCGATCTGTGCTATATCAGTGGAAGAAATCAACAGATCTAACATTCGTTTTGAGGACGTCGACAATGTATGAAAAACAACTTAAAACATTGAATTTTATGAATAGATTATGAGTAATATTTTATATAATTTCCTTAGTATTGAAATTTAAGCAGACCAATTTCCGTGAAATCTGCGAGGCAATCTGTGTTAGAAAAAGTCACCCGACGTGTTTTAATCGCTGCTGCTTGTGCGCCAGTTGAAAATTATTGACCACTGAAGAAGCAGCCAAACATGATCACGCCCACATTCAAGAAAAATCTCTCAACGGAACTTACAGCGGTTTTGTATGTCGAAGCTGTCATAGTTGCTGCCATAGCCGATTTTTATAGAAATTGATATGTATGTACATCACACTGTAAATAGGGACATGTAATGTACAGATAAGTAAACGAGAAAGAAAGAAGGGGACGCGCGTAACTAGACTTAAATCAGAAACGGTCGGAGATTGTAACTGGAGGGTTGTCCTTCGTGCCATAGAATCGATTTTGCAATTGTGCGGGAAAACGGGAGAGCGCGCGTCTGTCGAGCCAGTGAAAATTCTCCCTCGTGGATGATCATAAGGATTAATACGTAATAAACAGAGCTCGGATTTTTCTTCCTTTTAAAGCGCATAAAACGAGTGCTTTATCTCGCCGGTGATGCGCAATCTTGTTTATCACATGTGCTTTCTTAGTTGGCTATTGATCGCAAAGATTGTACAATGATAGGGTCACACCGTTCAGAGCAATCGGAACATCACGAGAAAGTTGGTGTATCTGAAAGTAATTTGACGAAACTGATTGAAATGTCTAATTCCAAATTTAATTACATTTGGAATCCAGTGATTAAATGGGACTTAAATATATAGATATATTTTCTTTAGAGAAAGCTTAATTTTATTTCTCTAAAAAAATATAGAATTTTATTTTTTACATTTCTCTACAATTTTATAATTTTTATAATTATATATTATGTTTTAGAAGTAGAATTAGAAAAACGCTCGCACGGAATACGGGAATATGCGGGTTTGAATACCGATTGAGATAATATAATTCGCAATGAAATGATTTACTGGTTATCAAATTTATTAGCTTAAGATTATTAATATCCTTTTAAATACGTATGAATATCAATGTTATTTTTGTGTCAATTTGTTTATGATATTATTCCAGTTTTATTAAAATTGCATTTTAAGACTGAAAATTAAATTCAGCAGATTGGATATAAATTCACCGAATTATTTGGGTACTAAAAATTCAGCATGGTTTTAAAAATTACATTATTTAATATTTTTTATTATTATATAATATTTTTCTTATGTATATAATTTTATGTTTCTTTAGAATATTTTCTGATTTTGAACAATAATAATATATTTATCTACTTACGAAAATAGAAAATGAGTCAAGATTTCATTTCACATAATGAAAAATTACGATAGATTGCGTATCACGGGGATCACACTGTTATTATTTGTATCGTGCAAGCCGTATTAATGTAATTTCGCTCAACTGCTCATAGTGTACGATAAATCTGAGCTCCATTCTCGTTGTTTGTTTGTACGTTGTTCGGTAAGTCGTAATCTCCTGAACTCACACACGGTGTCGTTATGACGAATCGATCTCGCGAGCATCCGGCGACACGGAGTCGCATTTTCGACACATCAGTGAGGTCGTTAACGCAATAACGCCCGCACTGGTCGTTATCTTTAAGGACTAGACTATCAGTTAGGTAATACGTCGAAGTCATCAGAACATCGTCAATGACATAATTTGATACGATCTCACGCGAGATCGCGATCATCAGGGACATATATCATTCTCGCGAATTGATTTTTCGTCGCTGTCCGCTGAGACGAAAAGTATATGCGAACCTGAATATAACTCGTGCGAGAACACGCTTATTCACATATAAAAATACACACATACAAACATACACACATTAAACATATTTTTTTATATAAACATTAATATTTCTTTCATATACCTGTGTATTTTCGCATGAGGATTATAATTGATACAGTCGGTGTTCCATTTTCATATCTTTGAAAAAAAAATTAAAATCTTGCGAGAAGGAAGTTTCGTTAGATCAACGTACGTGTCTCTTTACCTCTGATATATATTTCTCATTAACAATTTTATGAGATATCTTTTTATTCAGCCATGCATCTTTTTTTTAATTTTCTTATTCTCTTGTACAAATGATTATGGCAAATGGATTACTTTGGCGAGTGAATATCACTGAAAAGAATTATTTTTTTCTACTAATTTATTAATTTTACAATTACTTTCAATTTTACAATTAATTTCATAATTATTTGTTTATTTGTTCTATTAATCAAGCCTCGATTATTAAATTATATGATAATGATCTGAATTGGACGAAGATTAGTCAATTTATTTGAATAAGTTTAATAATTAATGTATGTTTTTATTACCTCTATATTTATTACCTCTATATTTGTTTTTAGTACAGCTCGCGTAGAAAAATATTGAATTTAAAGACTCGAAACTAGCAATATCACATCGATAGAAGGGCAACTCGATTTCCGCAAATCGATGATTCGTAACTGTATGACCGAACGTGTAATCGACGTGTACCGATAGTAAATACAATTCCCAAGAAATATCATCACACGACTACACTCAACGAGATTCAAAAAATGGAAAACGAGTTCCTTCGTGGTCGAGATACAATTACGTAGTTTTGCGGGGATGTACGTTTTTTTTTTTAATTAGTCCGCACGTTAATTAAGGTTTACATAACACAAAGCTGTGGAGAGGCCACCATCCGGAAGAAAATCCTCTCATCAGCAAGAATGATTCTTTTTTCATTATTATTCTTCCACTTCCCTCAAGGAGGGGCTGCCTCGTGAGCCCCTCGGTTTTCTTTTGTGCGGTAACCCCTGCGGAATTTCAGGCGACAGCGCCTTGTATTTATGCAAATAATGTCATGTAACATTTATGCGTCTCTCGAGGCGCTGGAAACTCGGAAACACTTGCCATTCTCGCTTTTATTTTTGTCTTTCTTATTCTTACGCCGCTATTTTCATCCTTTTATTCTCGTTAAGAGAGACATACTAATAATTGATCCTTAATTTGTCCGAAGTTCTTCGTACGTTTTTGCCAGAGATAGTACCAGAATACATACATGCTCCATTAATAATATATCGCGTGTTATACATAAAGATACCGCCGATATATTTCAGCGGCAGAGCGATCGATGTCGCTTTAAAGTTCGTCTCGCTCTAGGGACGCGTTATAGTTATATACCGTCGTGTGTTGCATTTAATATTTCGTTCAACGTGCTGCGAAATCAGGAAAATAATTTCACTTGAGGAATCATTTTGCGTTTCTTCTTAGCATTGGCAGATTCAGAACTTTTCAAAGAGGGCCTAATTGGCCCTTTCCGCAAGCGATATTTTTTTTAAGATCAAATGTAGAAGGACAGAATATTAAATTATTATTTAAATTATTACATTGGAAAAGTACTATTTAAATGTATAATTCATAAAACGTTTTATTTAAAATGAATATGAAAGAAGAATAATATAATGGAATCTATAATATTTTATATCTAGGAATTTCTTTTTTTATTAAATTAAAAATATATGTTTAAAATATTAAAATTAAGCATTTTGGAAAAATATTAAAAACATATTACATTTTTGTTATAAATACTTTTAAAGAGTGAAACTCCAAGAAGAAAGGCATGACCCGTGGGTCTGCCAATGCTATTTAATGGCAAGATAACGGTGATCTGATAACGCGCTTATCCATCAGTATTTACTTGACAAGATGCAAATCGCACAAGCATCGCCGTCGCTAAAATGCAAATTAGATTTGTGTGTAAATATATTATAAGAAGTGCCGCTTATATAGTTTTTCACGCTTGCCTCGCGTCTGTCTATTTTCCGAGCTGTACGATCGCGCGTACCGATTTTCTTTCGCCTGCTGAATTCGTCAACGATCTATCTTTTTACGCGTCCAGAACGCCACGTTACCGCAAACTCCCTCATTATCATATCGCGGTCGTAGCGACGTTCGCGTTTTATTTATTCTCATACTCCATCGCGTTCGTCTAGCGGGATGAATGATTTATACCAAAGACGCTTCATTAAGGGCGATCGATCGATCAGTGGTTGAAAAGCCGACGGGTAAAGCGGCGGATACACATGGTCCTTTTCATTGCGAATTGACTGGCATCTGTAGAAGGCAAGCAATATTTCGTTAGAGACAAGATTTATTCATGTATAAATGTGTGTTATATAAAATGTGTATAATACTGTGATGGTACATTACTGACAAAATGTTAAAATAGTGCGGGTGGAACAAGCATTTATCATAACAAACATTTGTTCCACACTACCACTACTCTTCATTATTTTGTGCGTTATCTCTGTTAATGTCATTATGCATCAAAAAATTTTGCATGTACTGACAATGCCGTGTTGCCAAGTAATAGACGAAATTGTATTTTAATTTTCGAAATGGAATGAAATTTCAAAGGACTTAGGTTTCTTGTTCTTTGGTTTTTCATCGGTTTTGTTTTTAATTAAGGAACGAAGCCATGAGAGCATTAGGAAATCCGCGAACTTCACTCAATGGTCTTGCAAAATTTTTTCGTACGTTCTTATCACGCCCCTTTACCTCGTTCGGTATTAATTAGTCTATTCTCGTTGAAGCAACTTGTTCGGAGTGCCTGATATTACGAGAAGCGTCCGTAAATACCGTACGTACTCGAAATCCTGTTATGCTAACTCGCGTATTATACACGATCCTTCGCGACAGATTTGCGTGCAGAATTGTCGATTTAATAGCGCACATGAGTTTAAATTAATTTATGCGAATGTTGATTTAAATTTTTTGAAAAAAATCAGATAATCCATGACAGTGTAACATAGAAAGTGCGGGCAAAACACATAATTTCTTTTCGAATAGATGCTCATTACGAGAAATCGTTATGTAGAATATGTTATTTCAAAGATCTCCCGATTCGCCATTCGAAACATTTTATATTTCAAATTGCTACTTGATACACATTTATATACAATTCGTATTGTTTCACACGCTCTTATTTTAGGTGACAAAGTGGCTCGTGTACGTACCATAACGTTGCTTCACGTTAAATAACGTAAAATGTTTTGTATGCATACGGATGGGAGCGATATGGTGACAGTATGCGTGTAATTAAAACAGGAAGGGATAGAGAGAAAGAGACAGAGAGAATGTTATCATATTAAGACGTTTTTATTGTAAGTATAATTTGTAAGCACACCTGTAAATATCACTGTACTATAAATAATTGTGTACCCGTCGGTTCGATTCTTTTCCGACTGCGAATCGCACGTTTTTACACATTAATCGAGGAACACGCGTTGATTTGAGCGGCGACTTATTAAATTGTTACTATAAAAAAAAATGATAGACACGACGCATATGCGCACATGTAAGTGTGAATTAATATTTTGTTATAAAATACAAGCGAGCGGAGCCTCCCGTTCGCATATATAGATTGTCGCCGCAGAGGAAGTTTAGGCCACGCATCATCTGTTAACGTCTGGAGCGACTCCGGTTCTCGGAAGGTACGATTAATGTTTTCAATTTGTGTAACTGTCCCTTGGATATAATTTACAATTATAATAAATAATTTATGGAAAACGCAGCGCAATATATTTATTAACTCGATTTGGTTATTCTATCTGCAGGAGGAATCTTCACATTTTTTAGTGAGTTTTACATTTTCGAGATAATGAAAGTTGAACGAAAAAGCGTAGCACGCAAGGGAGAACGATAAATGGTGCTAAGAAATAAGTTTTATCGGCTTGGCCTTTATTATACATATATTTGCCTCGTATTTTGCGAGTTATCTTACCTAATGGAATCTTATTATGCTAAAAAAGCAGTTACAAGAAAGAAGGTTCTTCAATTCTATTTCAAAGAATTACAATTTTTTGGGTGAAAATTGTATTGTTATTTATTTTAAGTTTTATCTTTTTAAATCAATCTTTTTATGAAAGAATTTAATAATTTGAATATTTATGTCCTTTAAATGTAAAATAATATTTTTTCAATGCACATTATTTCTAGTGAAATATTTACGTTTAAGTGTAATTCATAAATTTTCTTTCATTCACAATCTGTCTGGGTTTTTTCTATAAATATGTATAATATATACAATAATTTAATATAATAAATCAAGAATTAAAAAATATATAGACAAAATGGATAATTTTTTAAACAACCACTGTTTTTTTTTTTAATTGATGATTTATTTCATTATTCTATTCATAAAAATATTCAAGTAACATTATAAAAAAGTTAATAATTTATGAGATATTTAATATTTCATGTCAATATATGCCAGAATAAAGTATAAAAATATCTCGTAAATTATTCTTTAACATATTTTAATACTTTTGTAGAATGATTAGAGGAATCATATTATGTAAAAAGATCATGTGAAGAGCAGATTTCCAAAATGCGTTTTATTCAAAATTTCATTTTTTTTTTTTTTTTTTTTTTTTTTTTTTTTTTTTTTTTTTTTTTTTTTTAAGAAATGGCGTAATGTTTAGTGTATTGAAAGTCTTATAAGCTACTCTGAGATATTCAGAAAACATTTTTTCATCGTTAATTTATATGCTAAAAAAATATAGACATTTTGAAATGCATTATGTTTTTTAACTAGAAATAAACAAAATGCATTTAATTGTTTTTAGCAATTGTTTAGCAATTTTGTCTAATATTTTGCATTCTACTGATTAATATATTGTTATTTTTTGTAAAGTACGTAATTTTCTTGCGTAGTTTCTTTCTCATTTTCTAAAAATTAAATTTTGGACAAAATGCATTTTGAAAGTCTGCTCCTCATGTAATTCCTCATTTAAAAAGTGGAGGTGACTTTCATATCTTTTTGGCGTTTCCACCTAGAAAATACATGACCAAAAAATGTCTCTCTCGAAATCGTTCCATTTTTTGTCTGTGAAACATTTTTCCATATCTTCCATATTTTTTAAATTATTCACTTGTTACACTTTATGTGGACCATACATCTTCTTTTATTTACAATTTGTCTAGATTTTCTCTAAATAATCGTTCCAAATTCTTGACTGATTTATGTTTAAGTGTAAAGTGATACAATATGCATAGCGATAACAACATGGTGCAGCTTAATGCAGTTACGAGTAACATACAACCTCAGTTACATACAATTAAATTAGCATCTAAATAACCACGTGCGCATACATATTATTGATTAAGGATTTAGCACATTTAATTACGGGCGATACGTCGTAGCGATCCGTGCTCTTTAATTGCCTCCGCGAAACATGGATTAGCAACCATAATCATAATAATGTGCGAGGCGGGATGATAACGGGTGAACGCATTGCACGTGGAGTTAGACTGCCCTTGCGGGAATACTGCCGCACGATAATAAACTGGTAGCTTGAGCTTTGAACTTGTTTCGATATTATACATTAATTGCTTACAAATTGTCAGATAATTATGTGTGAAAGTCGCCATTGTGTTTCGTTAAAACATCTGCTGAAACTTCTGCAGATTTGCGAGACACTTTTTTCTTGCTCGTTTCACGCTGCGTTTAGATCCGGAGTAGATTAATTTAATTGTGTCGGAAAATTTAATTGATCGAGTATTTGTATGCTCCGTTTAATTCTTTGTTCCTTTAAAATTTCCCAATGAATCATGTGAATTTTGTTACGCATATCTGTGCAATGTGTAAAGAATATTTTATTTGAATTGTTTTATTTGATTTTTCTTCACCTAACGAATCTGAAAACGTTTGCTTTTATCGTTGTTTCTTGTTACTTTAGATAGCTCGATTGTATATTATTGTTGTTGCAGTTATTGAACTATAGTAATGATATTTTTATTGATTAATGTAATAGATATATAATAGTGTGAAAAAAGCATTTATTTTTCTAGTTTCTAGTAATTAATATCGCAATTATATAATTAGTGGTGATATTTTTTGCGGATTGATCGCGTCAAATATTTGTTTCCTGTATGACCGATAATGAAGTTTGAACAATGAAACATTTGTATGATTAATTAGCGACCTGATAAGTTGACCTGCCAACGCCAATTTACATGCAGCTAAAAAGTTAATTAAAAGTTAACACACATTTCTGTTTCAGAAATGATCAGAACGTACAATAATGACTATTTGTATTCAATGTAAGCCATTCAAAATTTGAAAATAATAATTAGAAAATAGATCACTTTTTAAATAGAATTATATTAATTTATATTACACTAAATATTAATTAAAATGTATACAGATTTCTCTATTTTTCTCAATTTTCTGATTGAAATTTGTTGACGTTGCGGTCAGAGCTTAATCGTTTTCCATTTATTTTGCAGCAAATACGTATCAATAAAAATTTAGGACACAAAAAACCGTTTCAGAGTTCCAGAGAGAAAAAATTCTTAACTGCAGTGCCATTTTTTTTTTTCAAAACGTGACGTGAAACGTAATGTGATTGATGCCGTCACGCATGACAATGCTCTCTCGCGCACGAAGCCATAAAACGTGGAATATAACGCAATTATGCTCTAGATAGTCTAGGTTGCAGATATGAAAAATGCACGTGTAGTCGCTATATTACGTTTACAGGTTCGTAAATGCATATCTGCACACGACACAATTGAGGACTCAAAGCACATACAGTTTGACAAGTTACACGTGATTCCGCATTATTTTTATGGAAAATACGTATTACAGTGCGCGTATATAATTTGAATTAAAAATTTTTTTTAATCCGATTAATATTTATATCGGGTATTAAATATAATACCCGGTACTAAAAAATATATTTATTTTATTACGAATAATTTGTTTATCAAGTCTAAGATCGATTTAAACTCTGTGTTAATGCATATTTTATTGATATTAATCAAATATAGCATGAATGCAAGTAAAGCTTTTATAAAAATAAATATGACAAAACAGAATACGATCTGATATATTAGTAATTTTTTCTGGCGTCACATAGTCTGATGCAGACAAAACGATCATTATGTTATCTCGAAATCGAGTAATTTCCTCGGCCACACGTCGCACATTCAATATCAATTTATTACCACAACGATGAAGAAAAGTTGTAAATTTTTTTGTTTTCTTGAAATTTTTAATTTAATTATATCATTGAGGAGATTAATTATATCATACGAAGTTTCAAGAAATAATTATAATACAGTATTTCTCTATATTTCTCAAAAATATTTTTCTATTTTTAAATAAAGATGAATTAAAAGGGAAAATGCATATATATATATATGTTTGTAAAAATATTTTTAAATTATCTCTGGTAAAATTATAAAATTTCAATATACACAGAAAAATAATAGGATTTATGGAGTATAGGAATGAGAGATTATGATGATGTCGAATAAAGTAATAGATGTACATAACAATTATAAATTAAATGACTCGGGATAGAGAACTTTTCAACATGATAAATCTGTTCTCGTGGGCGAATGATGGATCACGCTATATTCGATGAATTAATTTTAGAGACGTTATCAATGCGTCCATTTTGAATTAATTAAAAAAACTGCTAGACTGCAATCGTGATCCCGTCACGAGATCAAAGATGTAATTTCGATGAAAAGTGATACGAAATCGGCGAGCGTTCTATGATGAATGATTCAAGAGCGCCGGAGTACGGCGCACAGCAGTTGCAGACTCTCGCAATGTGCGACAATTTTTCTCCCTTCGTTTCCCGTTGATTGCTTTTCCGTTTATATAGGTAGCGACTGCCTCATTCCAGCTCTTCGTGTCAATTGTAAGAAACGGCAAAATGTCATTGAAGCTCCTTTCCTCACGACGGGACTCGCTTGCCGTCGTGCGAAACTACGTGACGACGACAGCTTTCCTACGGTTGCAATAGAAATATCACCAGAGTGGCATTCAGCGACGGTGCAATAACGCGAGCCACGTAAGTATATATTTGCCGACGCGGGCACAATAAATAATTTAAAATCGTCGAATCAGTGACCTACATTTCACATGAGTTCTACAACGCGATTAAATCGCGCGTACACGACCCATATGATGTATAAAATGATATCGCGCTTGTCCTAACAATTGCATGTGTCGATAATGCGTGTTCATTCTCGCATAAATGATGAAGCTGAAAAGAATGATAAAACGTTCCATCGTGTAATTGATTAGGATAAGAAAAATAGAATAAATCAGAGAAATCGAAACTCGACATGCGTTTTCGATCTAAAGCATCGCTTATATGTCCCGAATTCGATAGGGATGAGTGGAAAGAAATACGACAAATGCGCGATAATACGACAAATGCGAAAACAGTACTATTGCAGTATATTAGAGTTATAATGATAATCACTCATTTCTTGAATCTGGTGATAGTCTGATATGACGCTTAGTATTACATTATACGTACATTATAGAACGCACATCGTTTTATAAAAGGTAAATACTACATTACATATTTTCGATGATTTTGATATACTGCGAAATTAATGATTCTTTTTTTGCTGAAATATCTCAAAATTTAACTGGATTCAGATATGAAAATAATTGTTTGGACCATCAAAATAATTAGGACGTTTAAACTGGTTGCTAGAATATTAAACTGTTTGCAGTAGTTATCAACGTTTAAGCATTCTGTATAATTATTTTAATAGCTCAATAAAATTATTTTCAGATTTGTATTTAGATAAATTTTTAAATACTTTAGCAAATCTATTTTTCCGTGTAGGAGAGAATGAGGGAATTGTGGATATCTATAAATAAAATGTTAAATAAAATCGATTATTTATCAATTATAGAAGTTTTTATTCAGAAGATATTCGCTTTAAATTACAATAACTAACTTTTATATATTATTAATACAAACAATAATTTTAAACAAAAAATCAATTATTTTGCGGCAAATATTTCCACACGGCAAGAGAGAATTTTGTTTTTAATTTAAAATTATACTTTACTTGTTTCTATATTTATATGATAATGGTATAATAAATGATATAAATGTTAATTAATGATATAATAAATGATATAAATGTTAATTATTGTAATTTAAAGCTAAATAACTGGAGTATCTCTGAATAAAGACTTCTATTAATCGCAGTTTTCTCATTCTCTCCTAATTATTTGCACATTTATGTTTAATAATTACAGGAGTTATTTTGCAATGAGAAGAACTCAGTATTTTGCAATGAGAAAAACTTGGACTATGAGAACGTTTCAAATATTATTTGTATCGGGCATTCAGGCAAGTGCAGAGTTAGTAATATTTTATGAAACACTTGACCTCTCGATCCGCGCTCCATTCCGTTGCATCGTCTACATTCCATTTAATTCTGCTTAAATTTCTCTGCTTATATTATATTTAATAACTTTTTATTAAATATTCGTGTCAAATAGCTTAGAAAATTTTACTTAGATTTTATTAGCATATAAAAGCTATCTGCTGAGATGTATGCAAAGATAAAATCTCATATGATAAAATGTATAACTTATTATGCGTCAAGTTTTCTACTTTATTTACTATGACGTCAGTTTACTCTACGAGTAGCACTTTTTCACTAACTGACGATTTAAACCCGCCGATCCAATTTTAAACGAAATTTCCGATGGTCAAAGTTGCGAGGCGATAAAACTTCCAATGGCTCTCGAATGAAATTTTATTCGTTGCGTTAGATTGGTTAAACATTCAAAGATTTTATTTTATCTGCGGACTCTGCAGGATCAAACAGGACGAAGTTCTTGAGTTAAACCGAAAGTTATGGTGTGCACCTGGCATGTCCCACTTGCAAAGTTTACATCGACTGAAAAGCAGATGTTTTCATAACTCAGCAAAAAGACGATGTACAGCAATGAATAATGAAAACAGTATAAGACAAATTTGAAGAGTACACGAAGCGTTTTAATTAAAATCAAATTTAGTATATGAGAAAATATATGAGAAACATACAGTATGTAAAAATTAATGCATGAGAATATACAATACGCTTATAATACTTTACACTTCGAGTAACCTAACTCGTAAGATACGATATGACAAATCGTCAAAATCGCACTGTTCCGCTTGCTATATTTATAAGAGGATGGATAAGGCGACAAAGCAGAAAAGATATTGAAGAAGGCTGAAGATACCATTTGCATGAAATTACATTCAACTTGAGGTACGTCGAAAGTGTAAGTGGACCACCACCAATAGTACTCTCGGAAGTTCGCAAGAGAGACGTATAAGAAAAGACACCTATATTTGTGCACACGCGCGCGCGCACACACACACACACACATACACACACACACACACACACACACACACACGCGCGCGCGCGCGCGTACACAGTCGACAGACTACATCGGATTACGCTATCGGTAGTGATGGGAGTGATACGCCCACAACAATTGATAAAGGATTTAAGAATATAAGACTATTAGTATGAATTACGGATGGATATTACAGAACGAATATGTAGATAGCTTAGCATTCACGTGTTAAGCATTATCTCGTATATACACGAGAAAGGTTTTACTGCAATATTTAAAAATTTACCTGCACTTAAAAAATGTACTAAATTTTAATAAATATTTATTTCAATGTAGTATTAACTAAATATTTATTAAATGTAAACATATATTTATTTAATACAAAAACAATTAATTTAATTTAATTGTTATTTTTCATTGAGTAAATATTTATTAATAAATAAAAAAACGTTTCATTAGCATTATTGAAAAAAATATGTATTAAGATTATTAACGATTTAGTAATTTTTTGTCGCAATTAATGTAGATATAAATCTGAAAATAATTTTAAATTTGGACCATCAAACTAATTATGTAGGACATTCAAATTAGTTACTAAAATGTCAAAACTTTTTGCTACGTTACTTATTAAACTTAAGTTCCCTATATAATTATTTTGATATAATTATCATTTTTTCATTGAGTAAATATTTATTAATAAATAAAAAATGTTTAGTTAGCATTATTGAAAAAAATATGTATTAAGATTAATAATGATTTAGTAATTTTTTGTCGCAATTAATGTAGATATAAATCTGAAAATAATTTTATTTGGACCGTCAAACTAATTATGTAAAACATTCAAGTTAGTTGTTAAAATATCAAAAGTTTTTGCTACATATTTATTAGCTTGAATTTTCTATATAATTATTTTAATAGTCCAACAAAATTATTTTCAGATCTGCATCTAATTAAATTTTTAAATACTTGAACAAAATCTTTTTTATTTACTTCTTCTAGAAAGGGAATTTACATTTAGAAAATATTAAATTTATATTATCACACATTTTCTTCCTGCAATACATATTTTAATGTAATCTCAGAGAGAGCGCACATGCCGCACGTAAATTTACGCGCGTGCTCTATAATTAATGCAATTATCCTTCTGTGGTTTTGCGCAACAGCCTCGTCTAAAATATACCGATGACATTAAATTTGATGACCGATAGTCGAATACGTTCATTGTTTGTTAGGAAGATTACTATTGGCTCTTGCACCCGTTGCACGCAGATCGATACATCGAAAGTCTAGATGCTTCTGTCGGCCCGTTACCTATTTATTCCCTTCATTCTCAATCACTTTCGTATCAACATTCACGTGTCTAGAGCTCATGCGTAAAGGATAGTAAACAGAGTGCGTGGGCGTGTTTCATGCTTGGCGCGTCAATATGTCAAGGCGTGTAAATACGCTGCCGCATCTGTCGCGGTGCGAAAAGGTGGATGTAATCAGATTTTCTCTCAGTCTCTTCGCTTTTTCCTCCATTTTCCGCTGCATCATGCCTACGGGATTACAATGTAAGAGCGTCACGTCTCACGGTGCCCTACGGTGTGCTATGAATATGCAATCGTACGGAGCGCATAAGAGTAATCCTCACGCCGTATGCGATTCTCCTGACACGTAACGTATAACATTAGCGATGCGCAATATTACGTGAGAAAGAGTATCACCGAACGATTTAAAAGTCGCATGGAATGATGAGGTTGCAATTTGCTATCTTGTGGTGCGCGATATCGATAAATTCCTCACGTCGGATGTGCCAACAGAATTCAGAACTGAAATTGCCACAAAATTTTTTTGTTCGTATTCTAACTATAGTCTGCAAGCTATCGGAAAACTATGGAATAGGCTTCCTGTTTCTGTCACGAGCTTTTGAAAGTTTTGTCCGTGTTTTTTTGAAAGCGCGTTTCGACAATTAACGATCGTGAAAAGCGCAAATACAACGACAGCGCTTTTTACAGGTTATACAAAGTACCTATATCAGGCCACACATATTTACCATTCTTTTTTCTCGAAAACGGATAGTGTCCGAAGTTTGAAAAAAATTTTCATTGCTAAATCCTATATATCTAAACTATCATCTCTGACGGTGCCATTTCGGTTTTCGCAACTATCGGAAATAGAATAAATTTGGGTCAAGTTTGGAATTTTAAATAGGAACATAGATTCGAATAGAATATCGTTGGATATAGGTCTTTTAAAATTAACTTTTATTTACATTTTTTTTTATATCGCTTATGGCTTACGAAAGTGATTTAGAAAAATAAAGAAAATAAATGATTTAGAAAAATTGTTTAGAAAAATAAAGAAATATCATAAATTACGAATCATCCAGACATTAAAAGTTTGCGAGTTTAAATTAAAATTTTTTAAATCAAATTTTATAGAATGAATCGAATGATATTTGTGTTTTTAGGAATAAAGTGAGAAGTGGAGAAAACTGTAACAATCTTCAACAATTTTTAATTGAAAATAGATGATTTTTGGTCTATACATTTAGGTCTATACATTGAAAAGAAATATTTATAAATTGAAAAGTTTTTAATATTTTTTATCACATAAGATTTGATTTTAAAAATGCTAATTTAAACCTAAACAACTTTTGAGAGATGTTTGAACAAATAGATAATTCATAATCTGCAACATTATTTTTCTCAAAAGTAATAAAAAAAGAATTTAAGCAAAAATTGTTTGTCTCTAGAAGATCCATTCGACGATATTCCACTTGACCTATGTCTCTTTAAAATTTCAGACTTAATTCACATTTATTTTACTTTTGATAGTTAATGGAAAATCAGAATGCCATTGTTAGATCAGAGAGGCTTTCATAATGAAAATTTTTTGATTACATCCATTTTGAATATATCTAATTTTTGATCTATATCCATTTTGGAGGGTAAAGGATAATATGAATAATCTGATACACCCTGTATATGCGCGCACGTGTTTGTATGTGACTATTGGGATCGTGAACAAAACGAAGCATCGTCGTTACGGGCAGTTTAAAATGTCTCCCATTTTTATAAAATGTGACCATAGAGAAAGAAAGAGAAACATAGGCAAAGCATAGTGGGAAAGCGAAAAGATAATCGCGCTGAATATTACGCGGTGTTATTTCATTAAATACGGTGATTCTGTTGCCATGTTATATATAATGTTTCACCCAGGCCATTATAATAGTTTCAAAACATCAACGAGCGGTGAATTTGAATTTCAGACATTAGGCGATTCTTAATTGTGTAGAATAAATGGAAGCACGATATTCTTCACTTAGGAAATGCTCACAAAAGGCATGTTATAGGCATTATAGTTGCAGCAAACAGCGATATAAATCATACCTTTCTCTGTTGTGAAAAACGAAATGCTTTTTTGTGAAGGTGTTTAATGTAAATCTTACTGCATTATTGCGGTACGTTTTGTCACGCGGAGAATAAAACGTAAAACTTTTTATATTCTGTGAAGATAACGCAAAAGTTTTATATCTTTTTATCTGTTTTCATGATTATATTGTTATATTATCGTCTGATGGTTCAAATATATATTTTCAATTTCAATACAATATATATATATATATATTTTATATATATATACATACATATTTTTAACCGCAATGGCTATATGTATACTTAACTTGCACCCTTTGTGAAAATAAATTATTGATCGCAAACTTTCTATTTATGCTAAATAAAATATTTTATTTATAACTGCAGATAAAAGCTTTTTAGATTTTGCGATTCTATTAAATCTAGTCAAGTAATCTTGATTCTTGTATTTGTAATCCTTCTTGCTTTTGTTTCAATCTCAGTCCCTCACTTCAAAAGTAACACAACTTAAAAAAAAATGTGATTTTTAAATTTCCATTACGAATGTGAGTTAGGTAAATATTACTCTATCAATTATTAAATGTGAACTAATTTCTTCATAAAAAAATCATTAAAATGTCTCAACTCAAAAAAGGATGATTTAAAGAACTCGTCAAAATCTTCGTAACTTAAATAGAAAATATTTTAAATGAAATATTAGTAAGAAAACAAATTATACGTTAAATAGATCCGAAGATATAGACCAGCAGGATTATTTGATTAATCAATCATTTTCTGTCAAATTGAAAAATAGTTTTTCCATTTTCTGGGAAACTTAATTTTTTTAATTGTCACTTTTGAGAAAGTGATATGATTTGTTTATATTGTTTGAAATCCTCAAAAATTGCTTCAAAACGAGATAAATAATAAATATCTATATATAGTTATTTTTCGGATGTTGAAGATAAAAGTGAAAAATCCAAGTGTAAAAAATGCAAGCAGGACAAATAGATTTTCCTTTTATTTTTCTATTTTCATTTGTCCTATGCAACCGACTATCATTCAATATCACGAAATATTACTGACAGTCATGCGACAACATTTAGAGCGAATATGCATTTTCCGCTTTCAGCCGTGGTGCTCCTGGCTTGCTTCGTCAGCACGAATACGGACTTCCATCAACGTCGCACAAAGGAACGGTCGAGTATCCTCCGGCTACGAGGATAGCGAAGAGTTGTTCGATATGCGTCTTTGTCTCGCGCGTTCACTCCGTGACAAATTGTCTGGTCCGAGGACTTTTCCGTACCAGTTACGTTCGTAATGTGCATCACACTACAGTTTCCGTATTCGCAAGCGGATCCGAAAACGGCGAGCGAGATCCGCTAACTTCTAAGTACAGTGCGCCAGTACCTTCTGTGAATGCGTCATTAAATTTTTCCAAGTACAAATACGCTTATACTCGTTCCCAGGGAAAAACTTTATGGAATAAATACAGAAAAGAACTTAAAGAACTAAAAGAACTTCCTCTTAGTTTCTTGGATTATAAAGTCTATTATAATCAGAAAATCTAATATGCATTTGCACGCTTTTTATGATATATTTTAAAATATTTTAAGAGCGATAGAAAGAAACGCAAGTACAGCATTTATGGGTCTAAATGATAACTTAATAATATTTCAGTGGCTGGTATATTAAATATTTTAAAATAAATCTCTGCAAAACAGATAAAGTTTTTCTACTTCATTATATTAGACAATGAGAATGTTTGAGCTTTATCGAAAATACTTTTTATATAATATTTTTCCGATAACGTGAATGATAATCGCGGTGTCCCGATCAGAAAAATCTCATGTTTCAATTTGTTTCATAGCGCAACAGACAATGCATAGAGTTCTTCGTGTAATTTCCCACTTTATGGAGGTATCCGATAAAAATCTCATCCGATTCCGCGCGGTTTCCTCGTAAGCTCGCTCCGAGACTATCGATTTCTCATTTGCCGCCCTTGCACAGGTATTCTATGAAACTGTTTTTATTAGCTACGAAAAGTGCGCTGTCATAATCAAATTTTACAACTAGAACTCCCTTACTAGTGAATACCGATCGAAACTCTGTCCTTTCAAGTACGAAATTGATTTAAAAAATGGAAATTTTAGAATGACATTGCTTCATGTTATAATATTGAATAGATACAATGCTAAGCGACATTATTATTCCGTAATATTTTGCATCATGCAGTTAACGAAAGAAACATTTTATAATTATAACAATGTTTTTAATTCAACTACATTATATATAATATCGTTACGTGATCAGTCATCTAACAATTAGAATGTTGATTATGTATTTTTAAAAGCGTGACTATCATTATGATAAATAAATAGAATTGATTTTTTTTTGTGAAAAGAAAATATGAGCATCTTTCCACAAAGAATCCCGCACAAATTTTACAAAAAATGGATCTCGGTCAAATTGCTTTAAATTTTAATATTTTGCAGTTCATATCAAGATTAAAGTTTTTCATGGATACAAATTTCCAAATGTCTTATTGTTAGTTTTTGCTCTAGGACTTTCTAGAAAAGTCTTATATTATATTATTTAAAGTCTTATATTATATTATTTAAAGTCTTATATTATATTTTATAAGAAAAAGTATGAAAACTCGACATAAATCTTTTTTACTACCCTTGTACATGTATCAATGGTATGTTTATGATTTTAATTTTGCGCCCATTTTCAAAATTACTCGAAACGAATGATGTAAATATAACGAATATAAATATAACGTCTCATTCTTTAGAGATGCTTGATTTACATGAGTCCTCCTCTTGCTTCTCACAAACACTGTATTGGATTTTCGTGAATCTTCTTGTCATTTTACAAATCCTAATATGCTTCTTAGAATTAGAAAATAAAATAAAGCTTTTTTCCAAGATGTTTTATACCGTAATAATATTTTCCGAAATATTGAAAAATATGATACATTTTTCTTGATCTTATATCCATTTTTTGCATGACATATGAGTAGACAATATATATTCATGATGTATTATTATACATAATTAATGTTAATAAAAAAATTTATTTGGATTATTTTTTCGTATAAGATGTAATGATCTTCTGAAAGTCCTGCAGCAAAAATTAAAACATTTGGAGGTGTCAGTGAGGACTTTTAATCAGTTTGACATGAATTACAAAATATTAAAATTTGAAACAATTGAGCAAAGCTCATTTCCCATAAGATTTGTGTGTGCGGGGTTTTTTTTAAATTGCAATCATAAAAACTGTGATATACATATAAATACGTGCTATTCTTAGATCAGTTATTGTTTTCCATAACAAAATTTAGCAATACAGAATTAACGTACTTATATCAAATACTTCAATTTCGACCAACTCACGTCTATATGATCGTCTATATTTCGATGATTTTGCTGCTGTTCTGCAGCCAAAAGCTCTGGAGATCTTCTTTCCATTCTCCGTTAGAGACGATCACGAAAAATACACCCGATTGAACGGCATTCTAGGCGAGAATTGCAGTAAGAACAACAGCATTGTTTACCGCTGCTGCAACAATACAGAAGTCGCTGTCAGCAACTTGGCTATTATAAAAGGAAACTTATAAACAAGAGTTATATCTTTTAGTTTACAGTTTACTTTAGATTTTCAAACAAAATGACAAAATCTCTCATTTAATTTGTTTGAAGAAACAATTTTATAAAACAGATGTAATGAGGAGATTATATATAATTTATGATTATTTATGTTATAATTACATTTATAAAAAATTTATACATATATGGTAAAGTTATTTTATAAATGATAGCAATAGAATGCAGAGCATACGTTCGCTGCCTTCGGGCAGTAAGTAAAATTTATCGAAGTAGATAGTATGGAATGCGATAAACGGCTCGATTTCCTGCAAATCGATTCACTTATCGTACGGCTAGCGTACCTGAACCAAGCGGCACTGCATGCTTCAAAGGCCGGCTTCTTCGTTATTACGCTGCATGATTTATGAATCAGACACGACGAATCCAGTTTATGCAAATATTATTGCAGCTGAATTGGTTTGGCAGCAAGCCCGATTGCGCGTATTGCTGAATCTTCCAATGTTCATTGGGGATGTCTTCAAACGTCGCCAACATCGCTGCATCGTTTTTCCCTTGGGAAGATCCATTCGAATTCTGACCTCTGTGGCTACTAGGTATTTCAGAAAATAATTAGGCCGAACACATTTGGCATGCATCCACCAAAACAGTTTCGCTAATTGTGAAAAATTAAATATGGATTTAAGGCATGTTCGTAATTGAGTAAATGGCCACCGATGATTTACGGAGCTTTTACCTCTCATGTGAAAACATTGGCAAATACTGTATGCACTGCTAATAATATATGCGCAATCGTTAATTTATTTTTTAATTAATTTTTGAAATTTAATGGAAATATAAATAATTAATTAATTTTGTTAATTTTGAAAAAATATAAAGAATATTCCATCATTTTTTTGAGATAGAAAGATAATAAAAAACTAATTTACTTAAACATATAGTTATATAGTTACTAGGCGTACCGTATGCCAGGCGTATAGCCGTAAATTAACCGAAATGTTTCGAAAGAATAATTCAACAAGCTCATCTGAAAAAGTTCAGTTTCAGAGCATAATCATTTGCAGTGTGATACAATCGCTGTCACGTAACTTGATCAAAAACGTATGGCGACATGGAAAAAGAATAATGAAAAGCTTGGAACGTGGAAAATCACTTTGCCGGGAGAGATTATCGGCCGACAATGCCGAGATAAAACGTTGAAGGTTCGCGAGATATGGAGCAATCGCGCCATTTTGTAAAAATTTGTGACGTCGTTCTCGATTCGTGACGAATATTAAATTAGAGAATTCCATTCAATATTTCCAACGATATTTCGCTTTAGGAAAAAAATTTTTAAATTACTTACTTGCGCACAAAAGAGAGAAGGAGCCGTAATATTGATATCTCTAAATGATACATTTCGCAATTCCAATTGCGATTCTGAGCAGGAGATACTTTTGACATTTCCTGTTACAAAAATCAGTTAACAAATGATTTTATCAATACTTATATGCTGATATACTAATGATATTTAATTATATGCTGAGATTACCAACAAAAAATCACAGTTATAACGATGTAATATTAATTTAATTAATTTCTAAATCATTTGATATATATTATAAAATAGTTTCACAGAATTTAGAAAGATGCATAATCAATTTTGTATACAAAGTAATTGCTAATGACCTTCTACTGCAATACTTCGAATCTAATTTACTTTGTGTGCACGTAACGATATCGCGCTTTTCAGGTCAGTAAAGCATTAACTCAAAATCTGAACTAAATAGTCCACGTTTCATGTTATATTTTACAGTTACGTGCTATTTCAAAATTTTATTTCTAATCTGTCTAATTGAATAATTACATTGTAAAAAAGTTACATGTAAAATTGCAACAGTTATATAGTGAGTAATTTTTGGACCCACTATTAAAGGTGTATACTTACATACATAAAGTCATTACTTTCAAATAAAATTATTCTTCTTCATAATAACTAAACAATTTAAAAAAATAATTTATAATTGAAATTAAGTTTATAGAAATATTTACATATTAATTTGTTAACAAATTATGTACAATTATTTTTCTTACGCTATATTATTAATATGTATGAACATAAAAATGTGAATCATATGTATAATACATTATCTTATATAATATTACAAAAATTTGTAAATTTATACATAAACTATCAAATAATACTATTATTATTGTAATTTTTCGCTTAATATACGATATAAGTATTTATACCACTAGAGTTTTTTAAAATAGTAATGTTTTTGTAAAAATACACAATTTTATATATTTTCACTATAAATTATGTAATTTTTGCGTACATTATTTATGTAATTTTACATACTTTGTTTACAGTATAATGTAATGGGATAATAAAAATAATGACTGTTTTTTTTTTAGATGGGAAATATGTGCAGTAATAATCCATAATTATGTCATTAGTGTACAAGATATCAAATGAGAAGATATTAATGTTATGATTGAAATAAAATTTTAAGTCCGTTTTCACATTCAAACGCACCATATATTTTTTTTAATTTCCTAATGATCGATAATTCATGCACATCGATTGACGGTTCTGGATAGTCCTTTGAAAAAGTAGGGCAACATCGAAGTTATGCGACAGTATGAAATCTAAAATCGATATTTGATGCTCCTGCATGTTCGGGCGAATGACAATCTTCGTGTCGATCTCGCATAAGCACCACTTCAGAGAGGCAAACAAAGAGTACCGATACCAACGAAGCGCAGAGTTTGCATGATTTCCGCGACTGCAGGTTCCTTCCGTCGCGAATAATTTCCTTTGTTCCAATGCATACCGAATATTACCATTGTCAAACGTGAAAACAAATGCCGTGTACAAATAATTTCTCAAATATCTTGATAGCTCAGAAAATAAAGAGGTTAAATAAAAATTTATAAACTAAGATACAATTTTTTTTTATCTTCTTCCTAAAAATATAAAAATATAAAAATATATATTGAAAACGCTCTATAGTGTTTATATAATTTGTATTTACATCATTGAAAATTTTATAATTTGAAAAATATAAATATTATGAAAACATTATGAGATTAAATTTCTAATTTCTAACTCAAAAAGGTAATGAATATCTTATCTATATTATTGCAGAAAATACTGGTATGAAAATGTTTTTATACTAATAAACAATAGAATAACAAAAGAAAAATCATTATATGCTCGTCCTTGATACTAAACAAACTCTCGCGTTTTCACACGAACGCATCGGAACGGAATCGGCATGTTATACCTGGTGATATATAGGTCAACGGCTGTATAATTTGCGGTGCAGGTTGCATGATTAAGTGAATAGTAGATGTACACTAGCCTCGAGAAGAGAGAGAGAGAGAGAGAGAGAGAGAGAGAGAGAGAGAGAGCGCACGGAGTCGGTCCGACGAAAAGGGACAGTTGGACGATATATACATTACCTTGACTTTAAAAACATGACCGACTTGTAGCATTACGTGATCGATTTATTTATACTAGGGACCAGCGTTCCATCAGCCATCCGCGAGGATTAATCTACGGATCTATACGGATTTATTGACGACGACAATGGGGAGAAGATCGCCGACGTGCATAACGCGTGCGGCTCTATCGCGGATTACAGGACGCGTTGATGCATATACGTAGGGTCGCGTCGGTAGTTGCGGGGTGCACGACACAGGGCGCAGACACTGCAGTGCAAACTGACGGCGTGCAAACTTACGATATGAAGGGGTTGAAGAGGGAGTGAGAGGGGTGACAGCGACTAGTAGTTATGCACAGTGAATGCCGGCGATCCAGGTCAAAGTTGTTCTCATCATGCCTGTAAACTATAAAGCTGATTGGCTAATGCGACTCCATCTCCTTTTGTCACCTTTTTATGCCACGAATGACCTGCTTAAAAATCCGATTGGTAAACAATAGCTTTCACGCGCTTGAATTCTTTATTGTCCTTGATTTAAAGCAAAAAGATATGAATCGTTGAGTGAGACAGTAATGTAAGACAGTTTTCTTTTCTTATTAAAGAAAATAAGTTTGCGAAAGTGTCGTGTTCTTTGCCATAAACGTTATTTAAAATTAACTGAAGAGAATTCAAGTGACTTTCTTGAATTAAACATCGTTTGACTTTAATAGGCTATGTAAGATAGTCATAACGCGCAATATAAACTTTTTTCTTATATATATATATATA
>NW_017259281.1:2411867-2415762 GCF_001594045.1 Atta colombica | reverse complement strand
TATAAATATATATATAAAATATTTCTTTCCGTATATATAATATCTTTTTAATAGTTCCATAAAGTGCAAACATTAAAGTTTTATTTTGCGTTATGAATTAGTTATACCAATGAAATTAACACATTAAAATAATGTCTAGTCTAATACATGTCAATCCCTGGAAATATTCCTATGATATAAACAAGAAACTCGAAGGAGAAGGAAATAATATGTGTTCTCATACTATGTAATGAAGCTGTTCTGTGTTTTTCTATTTCTTGTATGGAATTATTTTATAATACGCGAACCTTAATATAAATCTACTGATCTGATCCAAACTACGCGCGTATATCGAGGTAGGAGCTTCCGGTACTTCCGAACTATCGATTACTGAAAAGTATACGTACCGAGTAGCCGAGCCGCAATACGCCGCGAAGTTCGGGATATAATGAACTTGGCGAACTTTCGATATTCCGCAGCCTCGAAAGGTCGCAGCTACTTATAGCTGTTGAACAGCTGCTTTCGAGAATCCATCGAATTCTCGAATATTTAGAGAAAAGACCTCTCCCTCTCCTCCCCCTCCCCCCCTCTCTCTCTCTCTTTCTTTCACCTTCTTCTTCTTATATTGTGCCACAAAAAGCCAGTAAATTCAGATAACTCTTAACGAGACCTGCGTGTCGCCGTGTAGTGTCATCGTGATTATGAGAAAGACAGACCTTCTACGTGAGAGAACAAAAATGTTCTCCTTTGTTTTCCTTACTTATGTGTCTGTCCCTCGACTCGTAATAGAAAGATTGAAAGGGTCGTAATCTTCGTGAAAGGTGAAACTAGGTCGCTTTTTTTTTCTTTTTAAATCCCACCGATGAATTATTTCTTCAAGCTACTTACTCTTGCTTCGGTCTATTTTCCGAAGCTTTGAAGTTCTAATGTATCGAAGATCCTGTAAGAATCTCATCCTCTCGTCTTCTTGCAAGCGCAAGATCCGACTTCTAGATTATAATTTTCCTCTCTTGATATCATTTTTTCTCGGATATTAAGAGACTCTTGCACGAATTTAGCTTATTAACGTGCCATGCGCCTTAAATTTGAGCCAAAATAGATAATAATAACGCAAATATTCTTAATATTCTAAATAAATGAGAAAACATCTTAGTTGTCATCGTCAAACAGAAAATTATTCGCGCATTTATGTATAACTAAAATATATAAGGATTCTACTACACTCTAAATTTCTTGCAGTGAAATCTTACTCCAAGAAAGGGAAAATACAATCACTCTTGAAAAAAAAGTGAAAATATTTCACTTCTTGAAAAAGAATAACAATTTTCACTCTTTTTAGAGTAAATTTTTACTTTAAAGGAATGAGATCTCACTCTAAAGAAAAATGAGATTTCATTCTTTTTAGAAATCTCACTCCTTTTCTTTCAAGTCTCTTTCAAGAAGTAAAAATATTTTTTTTTTTTCAAGGGTGGTTGTATTTTCACTTTCTTGAAGTAAGATTTTACTGTAAGAAATTTAGAGTGTAGAATTTATGTAAAACTTCGACTAGAATTTTTCCATCAAATTCTCAGATATTTGAAGGAAAGACCTCTATGTTTTGTACCGCAAAAAAATTCGTCTCATTAGTATGATCTGAGTATAATCTGAACAGAAACGTATATGTATACACACATATATATATATATATATGCGGCAATCTCGTGCATGTTTAACAAACACTAATTTACATAAAGATCGCTACGCTGGAGGGCGAAGTTAAGGGTGTTCATTCAAGTTCTCACCGCGCCCAGAAACTCAATGAGTCGATGGTACGTACACCGGGTGCCACACCCTTACAAATAGGCATCGTTCCTCAAGAATGACGCACGCCTTCTCGATTAGGTAGGATCAGGAACGGAAGAGGGTCGCGTGATAGGTGTCGATCGGCGGATGGATGGAAGAAAAGGGTGGCACACAATCAATGGCTGGGTGGAATAAAAACAGCTCGATTATAGAAGATCGACCGGGTACCGTCACTACGCCACTAACATCCGGGATTTAAACTGGCGACGTGTATGCAATTTCAAGTATGGTGGCAATTTCAAGCTATTAACGGGATGTGAATGGAAGGCGGAAATGTTCGCGATCTGGGCGATCAAAGAATTCCATTTTTAAGCAAACTACCGTGCCAAATTTGCATGTTACGATATAATTAAGGTATGATATTTCAGTTTATAGCAATTTTCATTATTAATCAGGGTGTAACGGTAAGAAACATGTAAGTAAAATTTCTAATTTCGTGATTGACTCTAAAAGAGCACCAAGTTTAAAAAACTTGACTGGGGTATTAATTAACATTGAGCACAAAAAGAAAAATCGAAAAGTCCGTCACTTCCGGATAATCGTAATCGGTAAACGTTGTTCAAGAAATAATAGTCAGTGGAAAACTCAAATACTCGTTTTACGCTTTATAAAACCTCTAGGATTCGTCCTGAACTGTAGAACAGTATGAGATTTACAATAGCGCTTCCGCAAAACCAACAGTCCTTCTCTAGAAAATTCGTATGATACGTGCAGATTTACTGCTCGTAACATACATAATACTGGTCATGAAGACTAGAAGAAACACGGAAATATAAAGGAGATCGCATATGTGACTGTCATGAATAGAGATTAGGATTTTTAGTAGCCCGTAAACAAGGCAGTTTTATACATTAAATAAAATATTGTGACTCTTTGCGATATCAGCGCATATCTACTAAACATAAAATAAAATTAGAATGCATTGACTACTTTTAACATTTAAATAAAATTTAAAAAATTTTTTTAAATTATTTATTTTTATTCAATTAAGGACAAACTTTTGCTTTCACTGAAATAAACCACTTGGAATCTCCTTCTGAAATAAATCATTTAGATCTTTGCAGCACAGGTTTATAACCGAGCACTGAAGTGTTAAACGTGTGTTTTCTATTTTATATAACGTATCGCTTAAAAGCTTGATAAATATTTCTGAACAGCATTACTCATCTGGATCTTTTGACAGTTGAAGGCTTGTAGTTTTATCCTTTTCTTTACCAGAGATACCAGAGATATCAGAGATTTTTATATCATTTAAAAATGGCGTTTTCTTGCTGTACTTGTGAATCTCGATTTAATCTTTTTTTTTTGTCTTTTTTGTCTACGTTTAAGTCCAAGAAAACCTGAGAGAAACAAAATTAAAAATTATTGACATAGAAAATTATTAACTTGAAATTTATAATCAAATATACAATTATTTTAGAATAATGAATTAGGAATTCTTAGGAAAGAGAAATTAAATTTCGTCTTCATTCGTTTTCATATTGTATACAAGTTTCGCATCTGTATATGAAAGAATGATTTTAAATCAAAATAAAATAAAATTCAAGCGAAAGGTCAGTTTAGGTACAGCACTCTCTCTGGGGCCACATGCTGCCAAAGAATCCCCAAGACATTTTACTACTTTTCCCGAGAAACTTCGGTAGTAGTTACAAACCTGCTGTGCGCGTCAGAAAATTTTCTAGTGGCTATGACGTAAAGAAGATGAAAGACGTGTGGTAGGTCGGGTATATATCGGATAAGAAACAGTTGCTCTTCGGAAACGGGATAGCTTTTATAAAACCTCATATATATCACTTTTATTATTCTAGATGTAACATGTTTTGCTGCTTTTACAAAATCAGGACTTGTACATCGTACGTGTATAACATTCTCGTTGTGGCAAGTAGCAATCCGTCGACAAGTTTTTTTCGAAGTTTCTGTGAAGAAACGCGATTGACTATGCGGCAGTTTATATGCGGCAACGACGAATTATCACGTAATTGCATTCATTTTTATCGTGAAACAAAATCAAGGAGAGCGCCTCTTTAATGGTGATAGAAATTTTTTGTAATTTGAAACACGATGTGAAACAGCA